>NW_025947270.1:5366-6781 GCF_000764305.2 Hyalella azteca | reverse complement strand
TTAGTGATGTGGTCAGAGCTATACTGCTATTAGTGATGTGGTCAGAACTATACTGCTATTAGTGAAGTTGTTAGGGACCTGCGTGCTGGTCTGGTGGTCACAGTCATGGCTGGCATTTGGATGGTCACGGTGTGCGTGACCAATCAGTCATCACAGGCTTATTAAGGATACAAATCTTGTATCCTTGATTGAGGATACTAATCGTTCTGGGTTGAGGGTTTGTAATCAGCAAGAAATTTAAGAGCAATCCGTCACATTGTCACATGATCGAATAATGTAACACACATTGGGTTTATATTAATTATATTGGGATAACTACAAGTTATATACTTAATGATATAAGAATTATACTCTATATATTGCTAAAACTTCGTACGCATAACAGCGTATATGAATGTCGGGAGACATTTACTCATAAATGTCTATACGTATTCCTGATCTTTGTGTTTGATGAAATTGTTCGATATTTTATCCAGTGTAATCATATAAATTTAGATTCCCATGATAATCAACGAATATATCCATAATTTGCTTCAACTGATGAAGAAATAATATGTTATCATCGGACGCACTAGCTCCGAAAAAAACAGTTGTATCGGTAATTCGTTATTTATGAATGCGGTCACATTTCAAAAGTCGATAGAAATGTTATGTTATTATATTATTATTATTATTAATTAACAAAGCCCATAGGCATGATGTGGAAGTAGCAATACAGTCGTCTAGAAATAAATCATTTTCGGGATAAATACGAAGAAAAATGACTCATAGAATGAGATAAGGTCGAAAAATGATCAATAAATATATGTTAACGGCAACACTTGCACTAAAATTAAAGGAAGTGAAAGATGTGATGATTAGTTATCTAATTATTTACTACATCTGCGCAGCACCCATCACACGCACAGCACCCATCACACGCACAGCACCCATCACACGCACAGCACCCATCACACGCACAGCACCCATCACACGCGCAGCACCCATCACACGCACAGCACCCATCACACGCACAGCACCCATCACACGCACAGCACCCATCACACGCACAGCACCCATGCATCACACGCACAGCACCCATCACACGGGCAGCACCCATCACACGCACAGCACCCATCACACGCACAGCACCCATCACACGCGTAGCACCCATCACACGCGCAGCAACCATCTCACGCACAGCACCCATCACACGCACAGCACCCATCACATGCGCAGCACCCATCAGACGCATAGCACCCATCGAATGAAATACGCATGCGTCGCACCCATCGCATGAGACGCGCATAAATAATGCGTACAGTCGGAGTATGAGACGCGCATAAATAATGCGTACAGTCGGAGCATGAGACGCGCATGCGTCGCACCCATCGCATAAGACGCGCATAAATATGGCGCACACCCGTCGCATGACA
>NW_025947270.1:0-4045 GCF_000764305.2 Hyalella azteca | reverse complement strand
CCTCAGCATTACTGAACTGCTGCAGGCTTGAGATGTCAGGGCTACAGCCACTACACACCTCAGCATTACTGAACTGCCACAGGCTTTAGAAATCAGGGCTACAGCCACTACACACCTCAGCATTACTGAACTGCTGCAGGCTTGAGATGTCAGGGCTACAGCCACTACACACCTCAGCATTACTGAACTGCCGCAGGCTTGAGATGTCAGGGCTACAGCCACTACACACCTCAGCATTACTGAACTGCCACACATTTTCTTAACTTTGCTGTCAAACGCGTACATGTGAAGGATCTTTAAGAAGTGTTGTATCATCCGCAAATTGCTGAAACATTGAAGTTTGTTTCAAATTGTTTGAGTACATGAACGTTTCGATTTTGCCAATTTAATACCATTCATGTTGCAATCTTAAATTTATGATACGGCTCCACTACAACTTACAGCTCAATAATCTTCAAGAGTTACTTTGCTTTTGACTGTTAGTGAAGACTGATTTCATTTGCAGAAATATGGACATTTGAATGTACCTTATCAAATTGGGTGACTAGAAAACTATGTAACAACCAGCTTTATATATGCATTCTTTGGTTGCCTCTTTGACGTCTTGCAATATACCAGAGGTAACCTTCTTTGTTACCTCTATGATGTGTTTCAATATATCAGAGGCAACCCACCTTTGGTTGCCTATTAGACGTGTTGCAATATATCAGAGGCAACCTCCTTTAAATTAATTGTTACCTCTGAGACGTATTGCAATATATCAGAGGTAAACCCTTTGGTTACCTTTGAGAGCCGGTGCATTATTTCAGAGGTAGCCCCTTTCGTTACCTCTGAGACCCGTCTGTATCATAAATTGCTACTGAAATACACAAACAAAATCCGAAAACGGGTTGATGAATCTAATTGAATAGTTAATTTAAATCCTTTATTGAATGATTTATTGCAGATTTTTTTCTTTCTCTCCGTGGACATTATTGTGTACAATACAGTAAACATTATGGTGTACAATAGTATTATTTAATAATAATGAATACATAAAAATATTATCAGCCGCTCAAAATCTACGGGAGTTCACCGCCAAAAATAGATATATTCATATTGATTCAAAGATTAGATAAAATAATTTGTTCAAAAATCCCGATAGTGAGCTCATATCTAAATTTCAAAGTGCAATGAGTTTTCAATGCTTTACATTACGTTTTAATTCATTCGTCTAAAATAACGAACTTCCATTCAACCTTTCATATATTTTTTATAGAAATCTGGCAGAAGGAATATATGCTTGTTCTGGAATGATATAGTTAATGTGAAATGTACAAATAATAAGAATGCGATACCAAATATTGGGAATTAGTCTTTATAGGAAAGTAATCTTTAAGCAGATGTTATACCGTGTTTACAATAATCCCTTAATCCCTTAAGAATCATTAGCAGGTCTCCGTATGTTCGCGGTTTTTTAAGAAATCGATCGATCGGGACAAATTTTCAATTAAAAGAAAAAATATATAAAAATCACATGAGAATAATTTTTATAGAATATTTTTATTAACTTAATCTTTAATCAACCTTTAATTATTCTTAAAACAATGAAAACTCACAAAACAGTTGCTTTATTATATATACTTGAATAAGTACTATCAGTCGATCAATTTACCATGTCATATAAGACCTATCGAGGACGATTTCTGGAAGGCAACGTATAAGCAATGGGCGCTGCATTACCTTACACTCATCATTGCTTATAGCATTAATTCATTAATTAAGTCGCTAATCGTCTTCCAAGAAACACGTTATAGTTCCCACGATGCAAACAATCAATTTGAGCAAAATTCATCCACAGGATCAAATTAAATTTAACAATTTAACATCTTTGTAGTGAATTAATATGTAGACAATGCCAGGTATCTACCATGTAGACAATGGTTCATACTATATAACATATAGTAATAGCTAGATAATATATAGATAATAGCTTCGAAGCTCCATTGAAGCCAATTGTCGTCCATATTGTAACCAAAATAACCTTAAAATAATTATAACAAAGGTTATACCCGTAATTAAAATAATTTCTGTGTAAAAATTTGCGTGATGAGCCGAGCGTGACTGTTAACCTTAGTTCGATGTTTCATTTATTTATAGCAACTACGACCTCTTTACAATTATTCAAATATATAAATAGCTCTCCCGGAACACGATATTGTGCAAAATGTTTTAGAACGCAATAAAGAACGCGCTATTCAAAGACGGTCAACGAATGCACTTGTATTTTGTGTAGAAAATATTCTACATTTTGTTTGTTGAGTTTGTGTGANAACGAACTCATGTACAAGCCAACGAACTCATGGACAAGGCAACGAACTCATGGACAAGCCAACGAACTCATGGACAAGCCAACGAACACACGGACAAGCCAACGAACGCGTGGACAAGCTAATGAATACTTGACTAAGTCAATAGAAACATGGACAAACCAAGGATCGCATGGACAAAGCAACGAACACGGAAACAATTCAACAAAGATATTCATAAGTCAGAAAACGCGTGATAATTTCACGAACACATGAAATCATCAGAGAACACCTGCGCAAGTCAATGAACACATGAAAAAAGTAAATGAAACCTAACGGACACATAGATGATAATTTTGCTCATCCAGCAGATGAGAACTTTCTCATTGCTAATTTCATGCGTAGTTTGTGTCGCAGTGGGCTGGTCAGTTTTCTGTAGAACAGCGGCCATGTTGGAGGGAGTAGCGCGGCAGGACACACCGAAGATTATGATGCCATCGACCTGGTTCAGGTCACCGGTCATGTCTCTCCACTGAACCTCTTATATACCTGGCCACCCACTGGCCTGCGCACCCCTCCACTGTCTACGCGCGGCCAATCGCGCAGCGTCGCATCCCAATAAAATCTTATAATAGTATAATATATAATATAATAGTGGCCTACGCTCACCTTCCGCTGTCAACGTGGCGGCCAATCGCGCAGCAGTCGCAACCCAATAAAATCTTATAATAGTATAATATATAATATAATAGTATAATATAATAATAAAAATCTAAAAATAAGCACCCCAGTGTGATCATTTAAAGAAAACGCATATTAGTAAATATTTGTTAATAAAATGCAATGGTTTTTACATTGAATTGTAATTATTAAAAAATGTTTAAATAGACTTAATTTGTTTGTATTATCCATTCAATTAATCTTGTTAAAAATACGCACCTCAGTAATGTTATTGTTAAGTAACGTCTGGGCTGCTTAGCAAGATACAAAATTATCGATAAGAGACTTATGCCCGGTAAAACTAGGTCAAGAAGACATACAGAAGTGCAAAAAGTGCTATGCTATTTGGAAAAAGTTTCATACGTTTCTTTGAGAATTAACTGGATTAGGTCTTCAATGTTATTATTCGGGAGTCTGTAAATCCAAAATCTATGACAAAAGTTGGAGTATTTCTCGGAGAAAAGTTGGATAAATTTCTTCAATTTTCTATCTTAACTATTATTTCAAGCCAAATGTGTATCAACTCATATATACAAACACTAAGTTTTATTTTTTGCATTATTTAGTTTGGACACTAGTGTCTACTCATTTAATTATGCAGTTCGATCTCACTAAATCTATGAGTTAAACAAACATCATACGTCTTCTTCGTAGAAATATCTATTAGACCATTTACAAATATTAGACTATTCATTATAAGCACATTTTGCATACAATGAAAATGCAGGGAGTCAACTGGCGCAGTGAGCCGAACCATAAAAAATTATTACGATGTTGTAAATCCGTAAGCCAATCAAACGTAGTTATTGGCCGCTACCTCCACCTAAGCCGTTACGTGCACTTACCCCGCTATACGTGTACTCAAGCCGCTACATGTAATTAGGACGCTACGTGTACTTTATAGGCCGCTACGTGTAGTTAAGCCGCTAGGTTTTTACATTACGGCACTTGTTGCAGCAAGTTTTTATATTTTTACAGCCCAGCAAGTTATTACATTACGGCCCTGGTTGCAGCAAGTTTTTACATTTTTTACAGCC
>NW_025947269.1:0-1999 GCF_000764305.2 Hyalella azteca | reverse complement strand
CGTTTGTACGCAACAGAGAACATTTTAAAGTAACTTTAAACTTAAATTATACATAAACTATTGAGTGTAGCAACCTGAGGCCGTTTGGACGCAACAGAGAACATTTTGAAGTTTTAAGTAGCGGCAAGTGATTTTGCGCTAACTAGCAACGTATCCTTTGTGGCTTTGTCTCAGTTACCTGACGGATTTCGTTTTCTTCGTACTATTAACCGAGTTAACGGATCATCAGTTTCAAATTTAAAGTCCAGTGAAGTTTCAATTTTATTTTCGAAAGCAGAGTCCGTAAACTGAAAACAAGGATAATACAGCAAGATACTGCAAATAACTTTTCCAGTATAAATCATAAATAGACAATTTAGTTCAAAATAATCATCACAAACGAAACTATGTTCCAAGAATCATCTGTTTCAGCAATGGTAGCTTAGTAAGTTACTAAGGAGAATGCTCAAGGTGATGAAGTCTTAGCAAATCTCAAGTAAACTCTGATGAAATTTAGCGGTAATGAATTCATATGAAAGTCGGTAAATACAATATAAACAAGTCAAAATTGGTACTGAGATCATGAAATGGTTATAGAGACAAACTACCGGCATATGAATGTGCGAATCTGGCATCAGTGGCTGCCGAAAGACTACATGCGAATGAGCTCCGGAAGAGCATCGAACTATCTAAGTAAAGGCCACAGGTGCCATTCCCAGGTTTTACCCCTAATTCTAGACATCGAAAAAACTCGCCGTTTACTAACGCGACATCCTTTTTAGCGCATTTTTTTCATTTTTACGAAAAGCGCTATTGTGCTCGTCATGTCCGTCTCTCTGTCCGTGACTTCACGTTTTCCTCGACGAGAAAATGCGCTCTCTGTCACTCACTGCAGTGAGTACTGAGTTATATTTTTGGGCAGTAGTACTGTGACAATATTGCTCCGATTACTCATGTTAATGCGTCTCAAATCTGCCTCACTATCGATCACCAAGACTTTATATAAGCAATTTTCTATGGTAGCTCAATTACTAGAACATCATGAACAATATCACGGATATAATGCTGATAATACTGACTCGGTGCTATATAGGCACAAAAATAAATCCTATAATACGATTATTACTCGTATTCTGTATTAGTCCTTCAGCCACAAAATCATTGTCCAAATTATTACCTACATAGAATTAAAGTAAGTAAAAACATAAATTTTGCCTCGACTCTTCTTCTCCCATCACTCGTTTAAGGCAGCGAGCTCTTGGAAATATTATAGAATTTCAGTCAAGATGTTTGCATTGAAGAAAAATTTATACATTTTATTTCATCGATTCATACTTCATTGTTCCAACGCACTCACGATATAATATGAACGATCCCAGATATCTTAAATCCAGGATATCTCTATATCTTATGAAGATAATGATATCTAATATAACGATCCAAGATTGGAACAGAGAGGCGCGGGTTCGATCCCAGCTCTGTGCGCCAGTTTCTGGTCAGAATCGGCGAGGAGGCCGGGCGGTTTAGCACAGCAGAATTGTAGCAGTGAGTTGCGAGTTCGAGACCGCAAAATGCTGTGAATGCTCTGCGATGTTAAGAATCGGCGACAGGCCTACGGCCTAATAAACTTTGAAACTATTATTGTAATCATTATCATTATAATGACAATGAAAATTATACACTTAAATGATAAAAAAATATCATATAAGCACGAACAAAGTGCAATTGAAACTCAGGAAGCTGCAAATTCACCATTTCTGGCCATTTTGTATGATTTTAGTATCAATTGAATTTTAAATTATTTAGTATCAACTGAAAGCTCTTTCTATAGACTATAATTCTGGACTACATCATCGCTTTGACTGCTGGTGGTAGTGGGAGATGGGTGCGACTGATTTATGTTGCACTAACCACTCACCTGGGGCACTAACCACTCACCTGGGGGCATTAACCACTCACCTGGGGCACTAACCACTCACCTGGGGGCATTAACCACTCACCTGGGGCACTAACCACTCAC
>NW_025947268.1:0-633 GCF_000764305.2 Hyalella azteca | reverse complement strand
TTTTTTCCTTTCGCTGAGTTTTTGATGGGTAAGGTTTTGTAATGTTTATACGAGCCATCATCTAGTGTCGAGAACTCCTGAACATGCATTTTTTTGCTAAATGAATAACTTCAAATTATTTTCTCTTTGGCCGCAGAGAATGTTATGCATTTATTTTGTAATTTCTATATAATTTGTTATGTGACAGAGAACCGATTTCATTCATTTATTTAGCATAGTTACGAGCCTTACAAATGTTAGTTTAAGATTAAAATTTGCTTGATAAAATATCATTTAAGCAGACTTTCTTTGAACTATACTTTTTGGTGGTATCATGCGTAAGTGACGGATAATGTTTGCAAAGGAATGTTACAGTATTTGATGAAAAATTTGTGCATTACCTAGCAGGTATGTTAGGCAAGCTATTTTTTACGATGTACGCAAGTGATAAAAGTTGTATAGATGGGAGTTGGCAATTTTTATTGTGAGTTATCCGTCAGTTCTTTCAGCGTTGAGGCTCTAACATAGGAATGATTTTTGTTATTTTTGTGCTCATTCTCATTTTTTTAGTCGTAGTTTGAAACTTCCAGTTCTAGTCACATAATAAATGTGTTCAATTTTTTCCTTTCGCTGAGTTTTTGATGGGTAAGGTTT
>NW_025947267.1:0-214635 GCF_000764305.2 Hyalella azteca | reverse complement strand
ACATAATCTTGTCATTTCTATTTCTAGCTGTTAAGGCCTTATATGACAACAGAGATGATTTATAAATATCAACATTCACTATGGAGTCAACTTGGGAGAGATCAACGTCCGCCTTCACTAAGAGAAATAATTCATACATTGTCCGAATAGCAACACACTTCTTCTCACTGCCGAGGTTATCGTTTGGCCTGACAAACAATATGAGGTAAAATGACAAAGAAATATAAAATGACAAAAATTTTGAGGTAAAATGACAAAAAAATATAAAATGACAAAAAATATATAAAATGACAAAAAATATGAGCCCGAGGTAAAATTTTGCCTGACAAAAAATATGTCAGACCTATACATGTCGTTGGCGTGTTATGTATATAGTTGCACAATATGACTTATTCATTGCTTTAGTGATTGGTCACTTTATATGAAAGTGGCCGTCGTTAGTTAAAGGGAAAGATTTTTTAGGTCTTTGTTTAAGACGCTGATTCAGAAACGTTTGGAAATAACGACTAACAGAGACTAAAATCAATATATTTGTTATTAAAAAAGAAATTCAAAATTTGCTCACTGCCACAGAAGTAATGTGTATAATTTAACTTGGCGATTACGGTAGATATACGAGTTTGAATATTTTATGCTAATATGTAAAGATTGCCAATAAATAGACAGATTGCTATAGGAAATTTAAGAAGGTTACTTAATTTACGAGTAAAGTTGCTGTTAATCAAAGGATGGCGCGGAGAATACGCCATGACAGTATGCGGGCCTTCAGCTGTGAAGGAGTCTAACTGATAGCCTCAAATATAGGCGTGTCCTTTTCTCATGGCTATCATACGCGTTTTCATCTCCATGTATTGATATTTCTTCACATCGTAATAATAGCTTAACTCAATAAGTTTCTTTTCGTATACAGAATCTCACACTGATTATGAGTATTGGAACGATCTGGCTGTTTCTGCACGGCTGTTGGTTCGCATGTTCTCCGGCCGAGTTTCAAAACAAATTATTTTCCCTTTGACCAATAACAACTACTCGTATTTCTTTCTATCATTCTGTCAAAATTGTTTAGAAATTTATTCCAATAGGCGCACGTTTTGATCTTGACAAGAACTTTCTACACAAACTTTTTGACAAACGTGATTACATTACGCCATGTGAAACGACAGTCCAACTTTTATAGGAGGATACCACTCGCTATATTCGACAGAAGCCCTACTAGTATAGGACGCCATGTACGACGAAAGTACTACTAGTATAGGACACCATTTTCGACGAAATTACTACTAGTATAGGACATCATGTTCGAAGCACGTACTACTAGTATAGTACACCATGCTTGACGAAAGTCCTACTAGTATAGGACGCCATGTTCGACTAAAGTCCTACTAGTATAGGACATCATGTTCGTAGCAAGTACTACTAGTGTAGGACACCATGCTTGACGAAAGTCCTACTAGTATAGGACATCATGTTCGATGAAAGTACTACTAATATATGTATATGACGTGCAAGAAATGACTCAGTAAAATAACGACGCAATAAAGCGCGTGGCAAGACATCGACATGCGTACGAATTCATGAACTTGTTGAGGATGATTATGAGGATCAGAACCCCCGTCAGCACCAGGTTAAGGGAGCTCACAGCAGACGTCGGTACGAACACATGGCTGTAGGCAACATTTCAACATATTTAATACTCACTGACAGTGTCACATTAGTTTGCTCAGCAATTTGATATAAATTAAAACAAGCTAATTTTCTTGCATTTTTGATACTAGTAAATTTTGCAACCTTAATGATTAAATTGTAAAGTTTTCAAAATTATATTCTATTTTTAGAAAATTATTCGCGTGAATGTTTACCTTATTTTTCAAGAATTGCGCTTAAATCTTAAGTTATTAATTGCTAACATTTACTGCTTTATAGTCGCCAATAACAAAATAAATCGTGAGTTTCGTAAACCATCAATGCACAAAAAATCCTTATGAGACCTGCACTTGACACTAAGATTTTTCAGTTCTTAATTAAACTTGAAAATTTTAAGATGCAGCGGTAATAGACTCTGAGAAATATGATTTAATTTTAATATTTCCATAAATTTACGTTATTTTTGTATTTCGTGTATAAATATTCACGAATGATACGTTCAATGTGTATTTATACATACCAGAAGCCGTAGGATACATAGCCGTGGTCATTAGGACATCTACAGTATATGTCACAGAGACTGTCTGGAGGCAGGCAAGATTCATCGCTTGAGCACTGTGACCCATAGCTGCCTGTAGAGCAATGGAGGGTAAAAAGGTAGCATTGGCAAAATGTGTTTTCTGATCATGATTTTAACTCAATATATCTTCGTAATGAACAATTTTACAGAAGCGAGAATATATATGAGTTTCAAGCTAAAATGGAAATATGTATCCTTGCTTACAGTTAATAAGTGTTTGATGGTCGTAATGTGAACAACCACATCATGATTTCAGGTATGGCACAGGCTTTTGCCCAAATACCTACAAAATTTTTCTGTATCAGTTTTTCAGCATCAGCAGCAACAAAACATAAATTCATTGCAAAACAAGGATTTCAAAAGAACTCACCACATGCGCACCACTCATCGCACGCGTACCACTCACCACACACATATAACACCAGCACCACTCACCACACGCGCACCACTCACAACACGCGTACCACTCAAAACACACATATGACACCAGCACCACTCACCACACGGGCATCACTCACCACACACATATAACACCAGCACCACTCAACACACGCGCACCATTCACCACACGTGCACCACTCACCACACGCGCACCACTCACCACACGTGCACCACAAGTTCACCACTCACCACACGCGCACCACTCACCACACGTGCCACAATAGTATCGGACGAGTTGGCTGTTCCAGAAGCTGAGCTGCGTGGTGATCTGACATGTTCCTAGTGGACACTTGCACAGTCCTGAGACACACTCCTGGTATGGGGCCTCCCAGTTGTATTTGCTCTGACAGTCTGTGTCATTAAGACACTCTGTGTAGCTTAAGTTGTCGTTCTCGTAGCTATAAGTCATCATGGAGAAGCCTGTGAGATGAATTACCCGAATTATTTTATTATAACTTCTTTCTGATATCACAGGCGGATAATTTTGACCAGCGCATCTATTTTTGGATATAATTGAACATGAAATTCCTGTGGCACGGTCATGGGCAACACGAGAGTAAATAATTTTCATCGCGTGAGTAGATATAAAATTCACATCAATTAACATTAGGACTTACTTGAGGCAATCATTGCGACAGTATATAAGGTTCTCGCAATCATTGTTGTCATCGTCCCGTGGACAAATCAGTAATTTGTCATCACTTGGAGAGAACGGCCGCCCATTTTCAAAACAATCGTTGAAGGGTTCAAAATTAAAAGAATTCAAAGCCCAATTCAGAGTTCAAAAATCCAAACATAAAAGCGACTTTTAAAAAACGTTATAAATATTTTACGTTACGACTAAGTTAAAACATTAATTAACTTAGTTTTCGTATACATTCATGAATGACAGGTTCATTTAACATGGTCCTACATTAACATGTAAAGAAAAATTCGTCGTTATAACAGTCAGCACTGAGACTCAATCACATGAGAACGACATTTTAGTTCTAAATAAATATTCACGAAATCTCACATAGAAACTATAACCATCTCATTATACTTCACTACGCCACATGAAATCCATACTAAAAAATTTAACTCAGTATTCACTGCAGTGAGTGACAGAGAGCGCATTTTCTCGTCGACGAAAACATGAAGTCACGGACGGACAGACAGACGGACAGAACGACGGACATGACGAGCACAATAGGGGATTTTTTCCATATATGAGAAAATGTGCTGAAAAGAATCATATCCCCATGAGGACCTGAACCATATACACGGACATGAGGTTTACTATCACTTGTCCAGGTGATACCACCAACTGAGCAGCGCTTAACTGTGCATAGATGGTCCATTGGATCTAATCTCTTATCGATATGACGTTGATCAACACGTATCTTATCACATGTCGTCATTGCGATTTTGTTTATATAGATAACATCATCAATTAAAACGAATACGCATATTCTTAAAATTTTCCGGACAATATTTACAACTTTATTACCCGGTGTTAGGAGTGAAGAAGGCCAGACTGATCCAAGATTTAGTATATTATCTTCGGCATTGAAGAATAGGCCTGGATAGGCCTGTCGCCGATTCTTATACTTTTCTTGGCTAAAGTGTAAAGATTTGTACTGATGAAATGTCTTGCTAGGTTGAGGTTTCATTCCTGGGAGTTTTTATTCTCCACGTACACATTAATTTTACAGACTCCTTGAATATCGATTTAATTGGCGTCCAACCAATATAAAAAAAACTGCGGTAATTATAAATTAACATATTTTAATCCTTGAAGTAATCTTCGGTATCGATTGATCCCAGCTCGCTTCCTTCAGATGTCCAAAACGACGCGATTTCTTCGTTTTCCAGGCTTTTGTTTTAAATGGATTCTGGTGCTGTTCAAACTGCTATTGTTATACTGATTTTTTTTGCTCAGCTAGTCTTTTCAATCAATTTCATTGCAATTTACTGAGATTTCATTTTCCATAATGATGTGGATTGTTTTCTTCTATTTCTTGGGCAGCGTTCGTTGAAACACGTTTACCTTGGTTCATAGCTTTTCAACCATGCAACAGCGGCTGCAACATATGTACGATCGCTGAATATTATAACAGTTATTTTTATGTATAGGACCTAGTAGAAACTTTTTTAGTGTTTATATTATGTTTCACGAAACATGAACTGAAATAAACTTTAAAACAAACCATTACCTTCCACGATAAGTGAAACCTAAATTATGGAATTGAAATGTTCCAGCTACCCACTTTATTTCAATCAACTCTATATTAATCGCAACATTTTGGCACACGAGATTTCAATTCCTCTGCCCCATTTGCGGTTAAACAGAAACTCGGGCGAACGAGACAGGAACGTTAGAAACAATTGGGAATTATTTGCTTTCCTCGCTCGCTCACATTAATGGATTAATGGATAATAATAATACTAATAATAATAATAATAATAATAATAATAACAATAATAATAATAATATAATAATAATAATAATAATTATTATACAATATATTTTAAATTTAAAAGATAGCCTTAGAGTTGAGGCATTTCAACAAAACTTTATTATAATATTCGTACTTCGACTAGAAGTATGCAAAAATATTAGTTGGAATTCCATTCCTTCATTCCATTCATTCAATTTGTTTTTTCGAAATTCATGAATAGTAAATTTAGTGATTCTGATACGGAGCTTCATGCGCACAATAGATCAAGAACATGTGGGGTAAGATTTACAACACAGTAAAACGAGATTGCAAATGAAAAGAGAATGGAACTGAGAATATAATGCAGTGTAAATTATTAACGGAATGACGTTTGGATATAAATATTAAGCTATGGAAAAATGGTGTAAATAACCCACTTGGCAACGTGATCACCTGTTGAAGAGTAGATCTTTTAAATAATCGTCGTTGAAGCTGAATAAAGGTATAACAAAACAATATGACAAATATTCAGATAATAAAAAGGCACCTATTAGGGCTTAAACTGACCTACAGCGGGGATCAGCAGAAAGATGATGACTAACGAGAAAATTATGAAAGAGATATCAACTTCCTAGACGGTCTTGCCAAGGCAAAGGAAAAGTTATAATTTATTACAAATAAAACTCGCTAAATGTTTAACATTACTCATATCTTTGCTTGGCCGCCTGTCCAGGAATTAGAATTGATTTATACCAGTGGTTCCCAAACTTTTTCAGGCTGGTGCCCCCTTTGGCTCCCTAGTGAATGTCTAGCGCCCCCCACAGACACACATAAAATCATGCGCCTCTTTCTATAAAATTTAGTACGCTGCAACTTTAAAAGATATAGGTTAAACACAAATGTGTATTTCACAAATAGAACCCATTTTAGTGAACCAATATGCTTATCAGCTGTTTTAACTGTTTCATCTCTAGAAACCTAGGACTTCTCGGGCAAATTTACGGCCCGGACTCGTGGCCTGTCTCACGACCAATCTCCAAATTCAATTATCAAGTAATATCACCAAAACTAATGAACGCAGCTCAATAAAACTTGGAACATGTATTCATCAGAACTTAACGGTGATGTTTAGCTTGCGAAAATTTTTTAAATATCACCTTCATTCGTGAGTTATATTGCGATACAGGCCGAAATTCGCGGTGATCAAAGAATTTCTTCCAAACTACCTAACAGATTTGAACGAAATTTTGAATATACAGTACATTCCTAACTACCAAATGGTGTTTTTTAGATTCAAAAAATTTTTTGATTTTACCGTCGTTTGCGAGATTTATTTCATTTCACCGTCATTCTTGATTTCACTCTTCCTTATTCGCTTTCGTTCGCAAGTTATTCAGATATAGGTAGGAGGAACGACCGGCTTTTCTACCGGCTGGTTTAACCAACAGCCGTTTACGTATAGCCGTATAACTCGAAAACGAAAGCAAAACAAAAAAATTATAACGAGGTAAACATCACCGTTGCTGAGGTTAGGTATTTAGATACTAAATTTCGTTCAAATATGTCCAGTAGTTTGGAAGAAATTTCTTGATTAGTGCGAATTTAAGCACGTATTGCTGTTTAGATCACGAATGAAACTCGCGAACGAAGGCACAGTCGAAAAAATTTTCACGAGCTAAACATCACCGTTCGGTAGTTAGGACTGTAAATTCAAAATTTCGTTCGAATCTGTTCAGTAGTTCGGAAGAAATTCCTTGATCAATGTGAATTTCGGCCCGTACTGTAATATAACTATGGCAAAAACAATTGAAGGCAAAATTCAAAAAATTTTCACGAGCTTTAAATTACCGTAAGGTCCTAATGAATACGTGTACCAAGTTTTATCGAGTTAAGTTCATTAGTTTGAGAGATATTCCTTGACCATAGAATTTGGAAATTGGCCGTGAGACCGGCCGTTAATTGGTAGGAGACGTAAACCCAGGAGAGGTTAAAAAATATAACACAGTGCTCACTGCGGTGAGTGACAGAGAGCGCATTTTCTCGTCGACGAAAACGTGAAGTCTCGGACGGACGGACAGACGGACGGGTATCGCGAGCACAATAGTGCATTTTTTCCATAAATGAGAAAATGCGCTAGAAACAGATCTGGGTGAAAAAAAACTTTCGATGGGGAGTCATGTGCTGCACGTGTTGTGTACAAATCGTCAACTAAACTTGTATTGTTGTTCGAACTTCTGATTTCGACTTCGGACTGCCGAAGTCGACTAACTATCGCCCCCTATCACCCTCTTTTTCTTTACCGCCCCCCCAAAATATTTCCATCGCCCCTAGGGGGGCGATATCGCCCACTTTGGGAACCACTGATTTATACAGTGCAATTCATGGATTTCACTGTCCAGTAATCAGTACATAATTATCCAGTGCAGTGAATTACATTATGTGCTGCGCGTACATAATTATCCAGTGCAGGGCCTGGATCACTGGACGCGCAGTTCGCTGGTGCTGTGACCGCAGGGGTCGGAGCTCCCTTCGCCTGGCGCGTCAGTCGTCTGCTGGGATATTTCCCGGGACTTTGCTTCAAAAACTTCACGCTGCTCTTCCTGATTCATTTATCACCTGCTTTTTTAATTTATTGATAGATAAATAATGATAAATAAATTAAATTTAGTTATGGTAGAGAAAATACTTTTACCAATCTCTAACTTTAATGCAAGAGGTACATCTTTTTTGTAATGTTTGGTACACCAGCGAAAGTATTGCTTTCAACGTTGTTTATTTTAAACTAAAAATTTTGCTATTAATGAAAATTTTCATAAAAGACGATAATTTTTGTAGATTTTTAAAATTTTGCATGATGGCAAAGAAGCTTTTTTGTTTATGCTGTCACAGAATTTTGAGGTTGGCGTCTCTGGGATTTAATTTTTGAAATTAGTTTCCTGATTATCCATGAACAAATTGAGTAAAAATGCATTCATATCCTGGGAGAAAATTTTGGTCACGTTTTTTTCGCAAATAAATTAAGCAAAAATTCATTTATATCCTGGAAGAAAATTTGCGGTCACGTTTTTTTCGCAGCGATGAATCGCGTCACCATCATCGCCCTCACCACCACAGACGGCGCGCAGGCGCACTACTATTTTTATCGATCGCTCGGTGGCTGTGGTGGTGGTGGTGACGACGCTGTGGTGACGATGGTGCGCATGCACCACCAGTGCTCTTTGGGCCAAGGTTTAGTGTAGGTGGCATCAGGGTGGTGCAGTAATAGTGCACTACGATGCACTCCAAGTGCAGTGATCATGTCGTGATGTGGTGTAGGAATTTGTACTCAAAACATTCATAACATTAGCAGTCAATGGGTGTGATGTTAACAAAGATGTTGTGCATCTCGATGTAATGTTAAGAGTACAGACATTAACTTGTCTCGAGTGTCGCTAACGATAAATTTATTTATCTACTAATAATTGTACGACATTTTCTAAATATTGTTTGCATTGAAGCTGAGTTTCGTAACCGACTATGCGTACGCTGGCCCCAAAGGGTCCGGACTGACAGGCCCAGAGCGGCTCCAGCCTTTGCTCCATGGAGCAACTTATTGTCTTGCTAACGTTTCATTTCAACTTGTAAAGTGTTTTAAGGAATTACTTTTATAATTTACTTGAAAGTCGTGTTTTTCATGCATAATTTGTTAACAGTTCAGGTGATGAGAATTTCAAAATGATTTTCTCAGGCAATCGTGAAATGTAAAGTGGCCATTAATATTCAAATCTAATCCTTTGCCAAAATCCATGTACGTTTGAATTTTCCATCCTATTATAGACGGTTTTATTTGTTGATTCAATCAAGTGATATAAGCTGCAAATTTTTCAACCATCGTCCAGTTTAAAGAGATTAACTTAAATCCGTGCGTAAAATGTTTTTCTATTGTTCATTTAATGAAGCTATTCATTATGCCCCCATTCCTACTCTAAATGGCAACTCAAATTACAAGAAAACATTAAAATATATTTTAAAATTGTTAATTTCAACCATGAAAATAAAATAACTTACAGTTTCATCTGAGTAAATATTTTTTGTGCTAGATGCTCTTGTGTAACGTGTTCTTGACTTTCGTCTATAACGTACATGCGTGCGTCTGCATACCAAATCTGAGTCAAAGCGACACGGTTTTGCAGGGACTGATCTGTCAATGTTGCCAAGACTGATCTGTCATGATAATCTTTGCTAGGAATGATCTGTCGTTGCTGCTGGGACTGATATATCGTTGTTGCTGGGACTGATCTGTCGTTGTTGCATGCTGGGACTGACCTGTCATGATAATCTTTGCTAGGAATGATCTGTCGTGGTTGATGGGACTGATCTGTCGTTAATTGATCTAATCTAATATAAGTGATCTAGGTGCATATATACGCATATATACATTATCGTATGTTGGCAATATAATATTAAAGAGCGCTAGTGAAGTGATCTGCAATCAAAGCTAATACAAAGCAAGAGTTGCCAGCTTTCCTGAGAAACATTGTTAGATAGAGAGGGTTGTGCTTAGCTGATTTTCGATGTATTTTGAATTAAAGAAAAATATTTTGATCATATTAAATGCGAAAGATTAAAACTAGTATTCAGTAAATGTTATTAATCTTGTACTAATACTACTGAGAGTCATACGACATACGATTTTGCAGATAAATTCATCTAAAGGATTGTTTGAAGCGTGGTAGGAGAGTTCGTTCATTAAACGATGTTGTGAAGTTTGCTGTGACCGCGGCTCGTTCATCCGTGATGAGGTCGTCTCTGGAGCAGAGCACTGCACACTGCCCTAGACCACTGCACTGTTGCAGGGGGGGAGATGTGCGGTGCAGACACCACCACAGCGAACACTGTAATACCAGGATAACCCTGCAGCCTTCTGTTGACCGCGATGAGACGTTCTCAATCAGAAGATATGGTCTAATTCCCGACAAAAATGAGAATGCCACAACCACTGGAAATGAGAATAGTCTCCTGAAAACACCAACACGTAACCATCTCCCGAGACCAAGTGGTGCCAAACTATCCCTAGCCCTCCCCATGAAAGTGAATGAAAATCTAAATTCCTCAAACAATTTTTGCACCCAAAAAACACATTGCAGATCCTCCTTTGAAGTTCCGGATCGCACCATGTATGATAAAGACCATCAAACTGAACGCGAGGGCCACATAAAGAAATGTTCACGCCACAAATTGAAATGGTTTTGTGAGACGCTACACCGGAGCAACACAAGCCTCAGTTGCTTGTGGCGTGTTATGTTGGTGCTGATGTTGGTGATCGCGCCGTGCAGAGCCACCTACTCTGCTGAGACGTCCGAGGACATGCCACATCAAGAGTGAGTGTTTGTGTAGCGTTTGAATAGTGTTTGTGTAGCGTTTTTGAAGCGTTTGTGTAGCGTTTGTGTAGCGTTTGTTTGTGTAACGTTTGTGTAGCGTTTGTGTAGCGTTTTTGAAGCATTTTGTAGCGTTTTTGAAGCGTTTGTGTAGCGTTTGTGTACCGTTTGTGTAGCGTTTTTGAAGCGTTTGTGTAGCATTTGTATAGCGTTTTTGAAGCGTTTGTGTTGCGTTTGTGTAGCGTTTTTGAAGCGTTTCTGTAGCATTTGTGTAGCGTTTTTGAAGCGTTTGTGTAGCGTTTGTGTAGCGTTTTTGAAGCGTTTGTTTTGTATTTGTGAAGCGTTATTATAGCGTTTGTATTTCGTTTGTGTAGCGTTTGTGCAGCTTTTGGGTAGTGTTTGGGGAGCGTTTGTGTATCGTTCGGAGTTCTCGTTGTACACATACATTAGTGTCTGCTATATCATTTGTGGGTTTCATAGCAGATCACTGTCGTTTAATGAGATGATTAATGTTTATAATCAGCGAGTGGAATGTCAGCGTCATTTTTTACGATTCTTTGGTAATGATTATAATTTTTCACAATGATTAGGTGGTTATCATCATTACTGAGATGCTAAAGGGACTATTAATTGTTTTTGGCCTTGGGTTGCATAAGTTATTGAATTTTGAACAAAAATATTCTAATATTGTCTTCTATTAAATTGTGCTTTTGCGTCTCAAAAATATTAAACCTACCATCAGTTTTGTTGATTAGAGAATTTTCTGCCCACTTCTTTCAAGATTTTTTCTCTAGTTCCCCAGCTTTATACCAAATTTAAGTGGTTCACTTCTTTGTAGAAATTAGCCGAAATTGCGCTAACGTTTCAGCAATCGCTGCCCGTTGCCTGCGTAATGCAGTTGCCGCCGTTGCCGTCGAGTCCGCAGTTCAGGCATAAAAACATTCGATCTGTTCACCATTCTCAGATGTTGCTACAGAGGAGATTTTGAAAATGTAGTGTTTCCTCGTTGTAATATTATAAATATTATTCGAACTTCTGAACTCCTTTATTGCAAATTAAGATTATTTTAACATTTGTTATCACTTCATTTCCGGAATAGGTGAATTTTTATTCAATACAATTATCTTTTAACAACATTTTGCCAGAGTTGATTTCTTTAAAATATTTTAATTTGGATAATGTAATTGTTATTGGCGTTGCAGTCGTTGCTCTCAGCAACACATTCTTCCTTTGGCTGCACGTTGGCAATTTGCCAGGCCTACATTCTTTTTTTACCGATATAAAATACTTTGTTCATTAAAGTTAGATGATTTTCGAGCTGTTGCTGCTCCTTATACGCGGATGTTTCATAAAAACTGATGAATGCTCTGTGTACATGGACATTTTTCTTATCAATTATATAATTTTCTAAGAAAGCGAATTAAAGTATCCCGATTCCATATAAGCTAGGCTGTCTTTTATTCGAGTTTCGAAGAATTTCGTCGAATGAAATTTTACATACTTTCAATTGGTTCCTAACGCTGTACATCGGGCAATCATTCATATGTCATCGTAAGATGCCAACTTTATCATGTCACTGCTTCTACCGCACAGTAGACATCATCTTTGGATGCCTCTCTCTCATGTCACTGCGTCTACCGCACAGTAGACATCATCTTTGGATGCCACCCTCTCTCATGTCACTGCTTCTACCGCACAGTAGACATCATCTTTGGATGCCACCCTCTCTCATGTCACTGCTTCTACCGCACAGTAGACATCATCTTTGGATGCCACACTCTCTCATGTCACTGCGTCTACCGCACAGTGGACATTTCTCACGTCCACCCGTGGTCTCCTTATCTGCCCAGTCCCCATCCTTATCTGGCCAGTCCCTCTCCTTATCTGCACCCTCACGACCCTATTTATAACACCATTGCCGGCAGGATGGTTGCTACAATGTCTTGTGTTATTGCCTTTATAGTTATGGGCCGACCGTAATATGAGCGACGGCAATGCTGCAGAAGGTTTGCAGGTTCTCTGAAACAGTGGGTTTAGATTAATTGAAGAACTATTGAATTGATCGTACATTGCATGTTTCTGTTGAACTATGAATCCTTCAAGTCCCAAAAGTATTCGAAGACATCCCAGCTGGTGGGAGCTTAGTGGAATTTTCTGGAAAGCTTGACACATTAGAAGAGATTTATTTGAGTTTACATGTATTTTAATTTATTTGAATCATTGAGTATAAATAAATGCTAAAAATATCTGAGTAATATCGATTTTCAATTACGTTTGTGTAAATTTCTTAAACCTTTTGCAAAATCATTAGTGCTCAGTACCTTAATTGAATGAATTGTGTTCGCTGTCCATAATTGTTCCTTCATTCGATCATAAAGTGCAGATTGTCAAATCAATCGTCGTACAATATAACGCTTGAATATGATATATCATTGAAAATATATACCAAAACAGTACTTATTTTCGAATCGCTGTTATAAACCTCGTCAGTTGATGCTCTCTTGAGCTTAATAGCACTGAATTGCCTGATCCATTATACAGAGCAAGCTGAGTTAACCATTTGTGGGACTGATGTTATCAACGGGCATCACTTTCCTGTCTATTCTTGAGCATTTAATTTGATAACTTTTAATTTCATTGGTCACCAAATTTAATTAAGTTTGGCAGACTTGTGTAGAGATTAATAGCAGCGTTGTTATAGTCATCTTTTACGCACTACAACGTGCAACGCGCTCAACGTGAACAAGAATGAGGAACTGTGGCAGTGCTGTCAAATATTGTTAATACTTCATAACTTCGTTGCCCAATCAATGACGGTATTTCAAGCGCAACTAACAATCACAGACGAGACATCGGCCGCTACGAGTATATATGCCGCCACGTAAACTTACGCCACTATACGTGTGCTTACGAACGTTGATTGCAGGCATAAAATTGAGTATACATTCTATATTGTTTACAGGGTTGCCAGATGGCCTAAAAAACGGCCAATTCCGCGAACAAAAAAGGCCTATAACTCAATATATACTGTTAGGGACCGCCTGTAAATATAATAATTTTATCGATAGTTAGGTTACGTTTTTGTCATTTTGTTTTTGAGTTACTATTACGTTATTTTATTTTTGTTCTGTGTTTTACTTAATTGATACTTGATGATAACTTTTATCAATTTATTTATTATTATTTTTTTATTTCATTTTTTATTTATTTATTATTTTTAGACCACTCACCGCCACTCAGACCCCCCTTGTGGTCGCTGGTGACATACTTATAGACCAGGTAGCCCAGCAGGTTCCAGCTCGCCAGCATGTAGACCAGACTCAGCTTCTCCCTGCCCAGCGTTATAACTGGGGTTACATTATATATTATACATATTATATACTATATTATTATAACATAATATTACTATACATGTATACTATATAATATACATGGTCATCAATATTTAGCGTTACATTGTTTTTCCAAAATCAATACACTCGCAAAACAGTCAAATGTGTCGTATGGAACCATGTCGACTGTTCTCCGGAAGGACCTAAAGTTGTCCCCATTCAAGCATGTCAAAAAACGCCAACTGTCTGCTCAAGTTGTTGACAAACGCCTCCATAGATCCAAGATTCTTCTTTCCCGCATTCATGATGGCACGCTGCCAAACCTCTTTTTCAGTGATGAGAAGATATTCAGTGTTGAACACCACTTCAACTCCCAAAATGATCGAATTTGGTCGAAGAACGGGGACGAAGGATCCCGTGTGGTGACTAGGAAGCAATGCCCGACCTCAGTGATGGTCTGGGCAGCCGTAACAGAGTCCTCAAGGAGTCCCCTCTTTTTTGTTGACAAAGGTGTGAAATTGAATCAGAAGAACTATCGAGATGCCATCCTTGTTGGTGCATTACTGCCCTGGGCACGAAAGCACTTCAAAAAACGTCCCAGGTCGTTCCTGCAGGACTCTGCACCATCCCATGGGGCTAAATCGCCAAAGCGATTGTGAATTCTGTCAACGCGCCGGTCATGAGAGTCGCAAGTGTCGGGTTCTGTTAAAACAGTGCTTCACTTGTGGTTCAGGGCCTATACTTTCAAAAAAAAGTTAAGAGATTGTAAGTTCATCAGCCAATCATTGACGGCCTTTCAAGCAAAATCCACCAATCATAGACAAGAAAATAGAGTATAAGTACTTACGTTCACTTAGCGAGTTTTGGAAGTATGGCCCCAGGAACACAATTCCTCCGTGAATGCCCTAATTACAGACGGCCTCGTGCTAAAGCGTGTCAAGATCGACGGACGTTACAAAAAGCCAGTTCACGTGGATTATCTAGACCTGGGGCCATACTTTCAAAACTCGCGAAGTGTACCTAAGTACTTACGCTCTATTTTCTTGTCTATGATTGGTGGATTTTGCTTGAAAGGCCGTCAATGATTGGCTGATGAACTTACGATCTCTTAACTTTTTTTGAANCCACAGAGGTTAGTACTTGCATTATTTATCGTGTTGATCTTCGTGTTGACATAGTGGTGGATTATTTGGTTATATTTAATATTATTATTTATATTAGTTTTTATTTGTGTTATATTCATTTGTTAGAGTTCCGTTAATTCAAGTCCTTAATTTGTATTTATTTGTGTTTTTTCAGCTCGGCTCCGAACTTAGGACGTTCTTACGAGTTGAATGTGAAAGCTTGCTAGACACACGGTTTATAGTTTTCATAGTTTTGTTTTCTTGTATTTATCGTTCATTTATTATTATATTTCTTAATTCATCAGTTTTTCTTCATCCTTTAATTGCGATCATTGGCCAAGTGTTTGGGGTTAGAATGCTCATTTATTGAATAATCCCCAACAATACTAGTATATTAGTAGGTTCCGGTGTAAAAATTCTATTTCTTTTTTTTTTGCAGGTTTTAAAATTTAATTAGAAACTACCCCTATCATATATTTCAACCGGCCAACGCAATTGAAAAAAAAACTAAGTCGCGGAATTTGTCCGGAAAAAAGACAGTCTGGCAACCTTGGTTGTTTATTACGATATTGGGTATGACAGCTGCAAGATGTCGCTTTAGTCGTGGATGTTTAGTTAGTACTGTATATCGAAATTAAGAGGTGTTCGCCAGTAGAAATTATATTCAAAAAGAAGAAAATTTATGACTGGCCCAATTTTTGGAGGAATTTAAGAAATTAAAACAAAAACAAATCCCAGATTCGCCGCACGGGAAAACCCACAACATCGTAACGCACCACCGCTGCTGGCGCTGTACATTGACCCGTGAATGAAACACGCCTTTAATGTTCAGTATATACATTATTATGTAGGCTCTACATTTAAGCGTTGCATGTTGATGAATTTTAGCATTAACGACATGTTGCAAGAGTATAAAAAAATGAATCAGGAGAAAAAAATGCAACTACTCGAATTTCAATTTACCATTAACAACACATTGCAAAAGTATAAAAAAGGTATGAGGATAAAAAAAACTCGAGCATCAATTTACCTGCACTGGACATGCATGCCGAGGGCCCTCATTGCACCTCATCAGTGGCTCATCGGTGACTCTAATTACTAATTAACTTCCATAACATCGGCTCGGGACATTTGCTGTTGTGACCGCTGAACTAAATGCAAATCTTCCCCACAAACACTCTGCTGCCGGGGCACATTCTCGATTAATTCTAGGCGAGCGCGCGAACATTGTTCTGTAACACGGTACTTCGCCCGAATTTTGATATTTTGTCGGAAACATTCACGATTATTGTTAAACCCGCAATGTTAGCTCCCATGATTGAGATTGCAATGATTAATAACTGAAATTAAAAAAGGAGAATTAGAAATGTTTCCATTTACGTTACTGAATTTTACTTGAATACTTGAATTGTTATCGAAGTACTAATCTCTTATACTTCCGAGACAACGTTTTCTAATTCGTTAGGGAAAATGGAAGAGATTTTTCTTGTAATTTTAGTCTGAATAAAAACATGAATGGTGTTTTATCTTCAGAAAATAAATAATAATTTGGAGCACTTCTAGGTATCAGAAGCCATTATTACCACTCATCGGACGATATCATATACGATGTATGACATCAAGTAACTTGCAATATCAAAAACTTCCTATTAACCGACACTATGATATCATCTAATGGTGGCATTTTTTTTAATATATTCATTGTTTGAGAAAATTAGACGAGTTTCCCACAGTGCCTTGGCGTTCTGAGCCGCGCAGATGAAAATATGTTTGTGGCTTCAAGAGAAGAGTGCAATAAATGAAGACCAGTATTAGTTCATAAATAAAATTTCATACTCGTGCTCTTTTGTATTAATAATATACTACAAACAGAATAAATCATCGAGTGATGCAGGCATAAATTAATTCAGTTTACTACAGAAAATAAAAATACACTCATGATAAATATGGAATACACACACCATCAATTATTCAACACGAAATTCAACTTGGAGCTCAACTCGAAATTCGAGAATTTGTGTTACGGAGAATGTGGTAAAATATTTGATGCAACGAATTCTGAATCACGGTTATTGACTTGACAATGTCGTTATATTGAAATGATGGTTTCTTTTTTCTTACTCTGACGAGTATTATTGACAGAATGACTTGCACGACCCACGTGTGAGTTAAATAAATATTAGCATGCAATACTTTTCCTTCATTAATGCATAAGCAAGGTCCACAATTCTAATCTAAGACATTTATTTTGCAGAATTAAAACCTGGGCGACGGCAATGGGCAACCATCTGTCGACGCTAGTGGACACCGTGACTAAATTTTCAGTCATTCACCAGGTAAGTTGTCTGTGTGCTTGAGCAGTTTATTTTCATATCAATTTTCGGTCGCCGTGGTTAGGATTTTTTTTTCTTTTTGTATGATTTTCACTATTGGTTCTCAGCTTCTGCGATGTCCGTGGTTGTACATCTTGAATATCTGAAATTTAAATTTACTATTGCTTATCTTTTATTTAATATGAGCAGTTAAGTCATCTTAAAGAAATACTAATCATGTGAATGGATGAGATTTCATGTATCATGAACAAGAATATTGAAATGCCATGAGTATGTTGCTTCGCGTGCGTTCTTAATACAACAGATCACACAGCAATGCACAAAGAGCACTTGATAATACAAAGAATGTGAAACACGAAAAATTTCGTGCGTAAATAAAAAGCTCAAGTTAAAAAATAGTCATCGATGTGCTACTTGAGCTTCGTTTTGGAGTTGTTGTTCTTCGTTAGCCGATGCTCAGGATGCCGGAGTTAACACAACGTGGCACCGTATCTCCGTAGAGTTAATACTCTCTATGTTGATTTAACGGGTAATTAAAAAAAACACTCAGGAACATGAGTAGTGGCAAATTGAGTGAATGCACTTGCAAATGTATTAGATCATAACTCGTAATTTGTATTGAATGAGTCATCTTGTGAGATATCCGTATTGTTTGGAATCAATCATGCACTTATTATTCGTTTTCAAAAAAAAAACGAATAATAACTACATGTATATACATGGTATCCAAGCAATGTACATGGTATGTACATGGTAACCAAACAATACGGATATCTCACAAGATGACTCATTCAATACAAATTACGAGTTATGATCTAATACATTTGCAAGTGCATTCACTCAATTTGCCACCACTCATGTTCCTGAGTGTTTTTTTTTTAATTACCCGTTAAATCAACATAGAGAGTATTAACTCTACGGAGATACGGTGCCACGTTGTGTTAACTCCGGCATCAGGAGCTGACGAGAAATTATCCCGAGAAGCAGTTATTATTTGGTCGGCAATTAAAAAAATACAATATCTGGTCAGCGTGAGCCGAAATTTGAAGTTGGGATTTTGAATTTGTCGACTTATCAACAATAAACGAGTTCCATTGCGGGTCCAAACTTTTCGTCATAACTAATTAGGCTTCGTAAGACTGGAGGAATCCCTGTGAACGCGTCTGATGCATGGAAAAGACAAGTGTACTATTAGTCCGGATTCAATTAATTTACGTGAGGCTATGTGAGCTGCACAAGAGAACATTAGACCAGCACTGAGAAAAGTAATATGTCGCATATGGATGGATATTTTCAGCAACCTGAAACAATAATGTTTAATGCAATCTAAATAACTCCAAAACCCATTTAATGATGACAGTGTTATTCAAGACGTCGGAACGCAACATCTTTCAATTTAAGACGTCGGAACGCAACAGCCGTCGGAACGCAACATTAGACGTCGGAACGCAACATCAGTGTCATTCAAGACGTCGGAACGCAACGTATCCATACCTACGTACTGGTCGCAGCACCTATATAGGAAACCCTCGCCTACTAATGACACGGCCACCACGCGAACTGCTCTGAATAATTCATAGCAGATTTGGTGCGTGGAATGACAGATGGAGCTGCACAGCTGGCGCCGCCATGCCCCTCTTTTGTGGTCAATCTTAAAGGATCCTCGTCCTGACCCCGCAGGGATCCTCGTCATAAAGGATCCTCGTCTTAAAGGATCCTCGTCTTAAAGGATCCTCGTCATGACCCCGCAAGGATCCTCGTCTTAAAGGATCCTCGTCTTGTAGGATCCTCGTCTTGTAGGATCCTCGTCATGACTCGGCAAGTCCCCTCATCTTAAAGGATCCTCGTCTTAAAGGATCCTCGTCATGACCCCGCAAGGATCCTCGTCTTGAAGGATCCTCGTCTTAAAGAATCCTCGTCATGACCCGGCAAGAATCCTCATCTTAAAGGATCCTCGTCTTAAAGGATCCTCGTCATGACCCGGCAAAGATCCTTGTCTTAAAGGATCCTCGTCTTAAAGGATCCTCGTCTTAAAAGATCCTCGTCATAAAGGATCCTCGTCTTTAAGGATCCTCGTCATGACCCGGCAAGGATCCTCATCTTAAAGGATCCTCGTCTTAAAGGATCCTCGTCATGACCCCGCAAGGATCCTCGTCTTAAAGGATTCTCGTCATGACCCGGCAAGAATCCTCATCTTAAAGGATCCTCGTCTTAAAGGATCCTCGTCTTGTAGGATCCTCGTCATGACTCGGCAAGTCCCCTCATCTTAAAGGATCCTCGTCTTAAAGGATCCTCGTCATGACCCGGCAAGGATCCTCATCTTAAAGGATCCTCGTCTTAAAGGATCCTCGTCATGACTCGGCAAGGATCCTCATCTTAAAGGATCCTCGTCATGACCCCACAAGCGACGTGGAAGTGGCCCCCAAGAACGGATCACTTTTGAATGGCCCGAGGCTCAATTTTTTTAGGGTGATTTCAAATGAGGCTTTTTTTGACATGCTTAGTAACCATCACCTACATTTTAATTGAGAACAATGTTCGCGTTTATGAAGCTTTATGCCAAAAGTATTCATCAATACAAAATATGTCTGGTATTAGCACCATATAAGTTCACTACAATAAATGAAAAATTACAATTCATTATGGCGTTTGTAACAATCATGTTCCTCGGAACAACTTGAACGATAAGGAAAAAGAGGGATTGCAGAATATTGAATATTTTAACAGAAATTTGTACTGAAATTTTACTTCTGGCCAAATAACAGATGTCAGATTGAGTCAAGGAATGATTATCGTTTAATTAAATTCAAAATGAATACCAACACGAGGTCATTCCTATAATGAATAATTTTATAATGACTAATTTAAAGCAAAAAGCAATACCGCTGTTTGTATGATTTGATGAACGACCATTGCTGCAGGGTCAAAAACGTCGGACGTTTCCGCTGTCATCAAAAAAACGGAACTAGCGTCATCTGTATCTACGTAACAACACCACAGAATAATCAGAAGATGAAGGGTTTAATTAAAAGCGTCATCGTTATTTGTAATTCTTTACGCGTAAGCATTAACTTGGCGCATTTTATTATTCGTTGCGTAATGATAAAATCCTTGAAGTTTTATCTTGCCGATGAATAAAAAAGCTATAGAAACGATATAATTTTCAAGTGAAAATCGCTGACTATACCGATGGCAGGTTTGACCCAGACAAAATAGTATCATTATGATTATTAATTTTTATAGCATAAAACGTGACAAACTAGTTAAACCTTAATATTATATATCTATATAAAAACATTTTTCATACATTGTTTGAATAACACTTCGTTAGTATTCTTCGAAATGATCGTGCTACAGTCCCGGTATGCATACGTACTTTGGACTGTGCGAAATATGATGCACATGGAGGCACATATCAGAGTGACTGCCACTGGCCTTCATTAGCAGAAAATAATTTCGCATTCACAGATTGATGCGACCATAGCCATTAGTGGTTATATTTGACCATTAAATAGCGGTCATATATGACCATTGATGGCTTCCAGTTGAATCCAGGGCGGGACGACTTAAAGCCATATCCTCCGCTTCCATGTGATGAAGGCGATCACTTTTCAATCCGTATTTTGAGATAGGAGTTTAGCTTTGAAGTCGTCGAAAAATTTAGCAATTTAGGCCAACGTCGATCAATTTTTTTTCAAGGACGATGAAGTGTTTATCTGCTTGAATCTTCTAGAATTGGTTATTACAAACCAATTACCAATAAATTATCTTTGCTGCTAACAGATCCATCAAACAACAACCTCAGGATTGTTCACGGTGGACATGTTTAATTCTGAACTCTAATATTTACAGAATTTGCTAAACTTTCTGCACTGCATCAAAATATATATGATGCTGTGGCGTTCGTGTCATGATTGATGTTGCTGTTGTTGGATATGAATGATACGTGATGTTGCTGCTCTTTTTGTTGCAGCGATACATATAAGGGCTGTCGCTGGGTGCGAGTGATGCATGATGCTGTCGAATTTGATATTTGCTTGCAAATTTGAATATTATCCTTGTTAGCGGAAATAATATTTAGTAAATATTACATAATCTGTGACAATTATTTAACTAGGCAACAATTTTTAATTTTTCCATGTCTTAAGTAATCAGCAATATTGTTCTATCTTGCTAACAAAACCCAGTTTTCCCATTGAGTTATGTTATCGTTTGTGATTTAAGGTTGTGTTTATACCTCGTAACTCGGGTGATGTAAGTTAACAGCTTTAGCTTCACTCGGTTACGTATGATAGCTACGGCCGAGCTTAACACGTCAGACACAGCGGCTCTTAAGTCATGTCTCAAGAACTTGGGTGGAAGAGAGCAGCCGCTCATCGTGAGAGAGCAGGTTGATGGGAAAGAGAGCAGGCGGCTGGAAAAGAGAGTATAGGCGGCTGGAAAAGAGAGCAGGCTGCTGGAAAGAGTACAAGCTCTCTCAGACCGAAGCTGTGCTATTAGAAGGCAGCTGCTATGGTCTGCGATCGCTGAATTGCAGACGAATTTTGAGTTTAGTGTCCATGCAATGGATGAGAACGCGAGGGCGTTTAGCATCGTTCAAATGGATGAGAACGCGAGGGCGTTTAGTATCGCTTCAATGGATGAGAACGCGAGGGCGTTTAGTGTCGCTTCAATGGATGAGAACGCGTGGGCGTTTAGTGTCGCTTCAATGGATGAGAACGCGTGGGCGTTTAGTTTCGCTTCAATGGAAGAGAACGCGTGGGCGTTTAGTGTCGCTTCAAATGATGAAAACGCGTGAGCGTTTAGTATCGTCTTAGTGGATGAGAACGCGTGGGCGTTTAGTGTCGTCTTAGTGGATGAGAACGCGTGGGCGTTTAATGTAGTCTCAGTGAATGAGAACGCGTGGGCGTTTAGTGTCGTTCAAAAAGATACTTTTTTCATTGACTTTACAGTGTTAATCCATACATATTAAATACTTTACCAAAACCAACCAGAAAAAGACTGGAAGGTGGTCGTTTTTTTACGCGCACCACTGAAGGGTAAACTCATATTTTAGCTGAATTTTATGAAACAACGAATCACGTCTCCAATATACAGGATTTATCTACACATCTACACATGGCGATACACGTCCAAACCGATTAAACACTTCGCAAGGCAGTTCACCGCTCAATACTCGTTTATAAAATATTCATGTACAACATTCAATCTGCACCGTCCTAATTATCCGCAACTCATGTCCGCATCGCACGATCAATATCACGCCAATACTCCACAATACTCACTCCTAACACTCAACCTACACGACGCCAATACTCCACAATACTCACCCCTAACACTCAGCCTACACGACACCAATACTCCACAATACTCACCCCTAACACTCAACCTACACGACGCCAATACTCCACAATACTCTCCCCTAACACTCAACCTACACGACACCAATACTCCACAATACTCACCCCTAACACTCACCCAACAAGACACCAATACTCCACAATACTCACCCCTAACACTCAACCTACACGACACCAACACTCCACAATACTCCTCCCTAACACTCAACTTACACGACACCAATACTCCACAATACTCCCCCCTAACACTCACCCAACACGACGCCAATACTCCACACCAAACACATGCACATCGTAGGACGCACGACGCAGGCTGCGTGGCAGCGCTAAGGGTCCATAAAGGAAGCCTTTACGGCGCACGGTGCTCGACAGCGGCCGACAACGACATCTTGCGCTCATGACGCGTAATGAGACGAACATAGCGCGAATTATCTCCATAACGCTGCGCATCTTACGCCCGTGCAGGCTGCTTGCAAGCATCATTGCAGTGTGATTAGCTGCGTAATGCAGTAGTGATGGAAAACTTGCTCGGAGAACCATTGCGAACTGCATAGAAGAACCTGGCCCCAGGCGATGGATTTTTTATTTAAGCAAGCAACGCCTCGAAATACTTCGGATGAGCAATTGAAACTATTCTTGGTTCACGTCATTGTGAACACTATATTCGATTTCGCTGTGATTTCTGCCAAACTTTGTGCATTTTGAACAACAAGCGCAACTCTGCAAACAAATTTGCTGTCATTGAAGACAAGAAATTTTAGAACAGAGAAAAATTCATTTTTAGGGAATTCTCTCGAGGAAGAACTATGTCGTGGATTATAAATTCTGGTAGCAGTTAAAATCGTTTATTGCAGTCTTGGACATTTTTCTTGATGTCTTACAGAGGTTCAACGCGAATAATCCTTCGGTGACGAAAATAGATGGAGCCCAACTGGTGAAGGAGATGAGCCAGGACATGAGTAACATGATGGGACACAAGCTGCAGGCTGTTAAGGTGAGTAAGATAGTGAGCACTGTGAATATTTATCCCTCTAATAATTACATTTTTCTTATGTGTATATTATTAATATATTACGAGCTACCCACAGGCTGTGAAGGGCATTTGAAACCTAGAGAGAGATCTAGATTTTAATAGATCTAAGATCTAAAATAGATCTAGATTTCTAGATCTTTTCTGAAATCTAGATTTTAAAGAGATATAGTTTGGGTAGTAACGGAGCTGCGGGAAATGATCTCGTCGTTTAACGTGAGGTACGCATCCTTCCACGGCACATACGACGATCTCTTCGGTGGGTGGTGAATAATTAGAAGTTAAAATTGAAGAGTGGTCGTATATATTAATTATACGTGTTGTTTACAGCGCATCATGAACGTGGCGGAGGAGTGGTCGTATATATTAATTGTAGTGTTGTTTACAGCGCATCATGAACGTGGTGGAGGAGTGGTCGTATATATTAATTGGTCGTGTTGTTTACAGCGCATCATGAACGTGGCGGAGGAGTGGTCGTATATATTAATTGGTCGTGTTGTTTACAGCGCATCATGAACGTGGCGGAAGAGTCATATAAGGACTGGGCCTCGAAGCAGGAAGAGGACCGAGGAAACAACGCTGATCTCGTCTACGCCAATGCAAAGAAGATGAACAAATATTACCCCAAGGATTTTAAAGTACGTATAGTAGACATAATAGCAAGTTCAGCCACTATTTTTGAAATTTGATAGAAATAGTTTACATCAATTTATGGCAATTTTGCATGAGGAAAATGTTGTGGAAGGACCTACATTTCTTAAGCACATAGTTCTTAAAGCAATTAATTTTCAAAGATGAAAGTCGCTCGAAGAGAACACCCACTCATAAGATGATTCCCAGATTATCATTCAGTATTTTTATTTATTATTTCCTTGTGCGAATGCTAAGCGTCATAATCGCACTAACGACTTTAGGGACAAAGGAATCGCACACTGGAACATGTTTGCAATGGAAGTTACTAAAATAACGCAAATTATACGAAAGTAATAATTCAAAATAGAAATCAAAACATATAAAATGCTGAATCGGCACTTGTTGACCAAATTACCTATAACGATTAATATTATTTCATTGCTCACATGTACAAGCTCAGGCTAATAAACAAGTGAAAGTGAAGGTACACAGATTTATTTGGACCGTATATATGTAGAATTAAGATTTAAAAGCAAGGATAGCAAAATTAAAACACTGGTAGAGACAAGAGTTTCAAATTAAAAATTGTAATGATGACTTCTGATGTCCACTGTAAGTAACGAAGATATAATAATAATTTATGCTATTGGACGACTGAAAGTTAACTACCTCAAATTTCAGAAACTTTTTATTGCTCACATCGGGAAATTTCTTGAAATATGAAAAACATTTTATTTCCATTGTTTCATTCAAGAATTCGAACATCAATCGAGTAGTAGGCTTGCATTCACCAAAGCTTCTTACACCGAGAGGCTCGCCCCACGGATGAGACAAGAGATATGATTTAGTTTATTATATTATATTTTATTTGTAATCTGTAAAATCCTTTTTTTTTGGCAAGACTATCAGGTTGAGCTTTATACACTACCCTACTTATACAAGGTAAGCTGTACAAGTACAAGGTAAGCTGTACAAGTACAAGGTAAGCTGTACAAGTGGTAAGCTGTACAAGTACAAGGTAAGCTGTACAAGTACAAGGTAAGCTGTACAAGTGCAGGGTAAGCTGTACAATATTTCTTCTCAAACAAACAGCTTGAGAAGAAATAATAAAAATAAATAATCTACACGCGTTGACTGAGTAATATTTTCCAGGAGCGCGACAAGGCGGGTAAGCTGGTGGAGGGCGGCATGGTCGTGGAGCTTTCCAGCAGTAAACACTTCGACGACCTCCTCATCAACACGTCGCTGTCGTCCATACACGTCCCCACCAACGTCTATGACAGGAGTGAGTTAAATATGTTCCTGAACAATAATTATACCGATAATAATATTGTCTAACACTTATGGGTTGCTTAATTTACTTGTGTGCAGGCTAACTGATATTATAGTGATATGTTTGATTGCGACCCCTTACACCGTAACATTAATTGGAGTGAAGTATTTAGAATACATCGTTAAATATACTAGGAATGCATTGATGAACTTCATTGATGATTAAAAATATATTGAACATTGATTTATTTGCAAAGTTGTAGCTTTTGTTTTATTTGCTCATTTGTTATGACTGCATTCGTACCGTTTTCACTGACAATGTCATATTCGGGCAGGCCCTAAAATTCTGAACGCCATCCGCTGGTCCGAAACCCTGGACCGAACGTTCAGTTCAAACTACGACGTCGACCCCACGCTGCACTGGCAGTACTTCGGCAGCTCCGTGGGATTCCTGCGCCAATATCCTGGTGAGTTTATCACTTATATTTTGTTTACAATATCTAATGAAACAGTAGTCAGGATCTAAAGAAACAGTAGTCAGGATCTAATGAAACAGTATTCAGGATCTAATGAAACAGTAGTCAGGATCTAATGAAACAGTAGTCAGGATCTAATGAAACAGTAGTCAAGATATAAAGAAACGGTAGTCCTACAGGAACTAATGAAATGATAGTCTCAGCAGTTGAGACTATCATTTCATTTTATTTGTTATCATTTCATCATTTAATGCAATGATTGTCTCACAAATTGAATTTGTACTCCCCGCCTCCCCGATAAAGTATCGCTTATCAACGTATGACTTTTTCAATCATACTGCAATTATAATTCGAATGCAGCGGAAGTTTTTTGTTTGGAGCTTTGGTTAAATAATTTGAACCTGAGAACTGTTTTTAATAATTTTTTGGTAATTAATTAATAAATTTGGCCAATAATTACTCTTTCTTCAAGAGAATAGAGAAATAAATAAATACTTTAAGGAAGGCCAAGATTTCCGACGATTTCCAACATTTTATTTTGTTTTGCATTTTTTATCATACATCCTATTTGATTTATGCAATTTACTTCTTTAAATCAAGGAATATTCGAGGATCCTTTGAACGCATTCCAAAGCTTGCTGGGTGCATGCAAGTAGAAAATATATTCTAAGCTAGGGAAATTCATTTGTACCCTAAATGATTGGAAATTACTTTGCCTGCGTCGAATAACCTACTGACAGTAGGTTATTCCGTATATAGTAGGTTATTCCGTCGAATAACCTACTGACAGTAGGTTATTCCGTATATAGTAGGTTATGACCGTGCGTCCTTTGCCTGCGTCGAATACTTCAAACTATCGCCAGTCATGAAATATCCGGTCAAATGACACGAGTTTAGATCTATGAACAAGACACGAAAAGGAAAAGAATCGGCGACAGGCCACATCAGGCCTACACTTCAGCGCCGACATCACTATGCTATGTTATGTTATGAACTGGAGCGGGAACTTCTACATCTAAACATTTTGAGAACTCTGCCAGCGGGCCCTACGGTTCGTGGAAGATTGAAAAGACTAGGGACGAAGTCAGGCGAATATTTATTTATAGATTTGCACAAATTACTTGAAAACGCGAAATTCAATAACACTTAAAAGGAACAGATGACGAAAAACGTACTGGGCACAACAATGGGTATGATTAAGTGGCTATCTACTAGAGTTACACTACATCCGAAGACAGTTCTGCTAGTACATTTTTCTCTGCAGTCGTCTTTCGAGGAGTGCGACGGCTTCAAACTTAGTACACAAAACGAGGCCTATATCTGGCCCGTTACTGTATATCTTTAATGATAGTCACTAAGCATTTTTATTTCAAATGATTATAGACTTGACACTTCGGTTCATTCTTCTGAGTCAAACAACAACGTTTTGTGCAGCCTCCCCTTGGGAGATGGACCGCGACGAGCCTGACCTGTACGACGCCCGTCTTCGCTCCTGGTATATTCAGGCCGCCAACAACCCCAAGGACATGATCATCCTGCTCGACATATCCGGTAAGAAGGGGCATGATCATCCTGCTCGACTTATCCGGTAAGAAGGGGCATGATCATCCTGCTCGACATATCCGGTGAGAAGGGCCTGATCATCCTGCTCGATATTTCTAGTGAGGAAGGGCCTGATCTTCCTGCTCGATATTTCTAGTGAGAAGGGGCATGATCTTCCTGCTCGATATTTCTAGTGAGAAGGGGCATGATCATCCTGCTCGATATTTCTAGTGAGAAGGGGCCTGATCATCCTGCTCGATATTTCCGGTGAGAAGGGGCATGATCATCCTGCTCGATATTTCCGGTGAGAAGGGGCATGATCATCCTGCTCGACATATCCGGTGAGAAGGGGCATGATCATCCTCAACGTATCCGGTGAGGATGAATATATCTTCTGCAAATTAACTCAAATTTGGGGATTCTGGTGAGAATGCACGGCTTAATCGTATCTTATGGAATGGCTATCAGAAAAAAATAGTGACACTAAACGAAGAAGTAATGGTTGAACAGCTAGGCGCCTTCTACATTACTCTACATGATTACAAGTGGAACCAGAACATTGCAAATAATGAAATGTTCACTGTGACGTTCTTCATGGTGTTTTAAAAATCTCTACGGAACACCATATTTAACAAATTTGGAAGAAATATGATAAGTTACGAAATTTGCATTCTGTGGCAGGTTCTATGACGGGCTTGCGTAAGGAGATCGCCAAGCACGTGGTCCTCAACATCCTTGACACCCTCAACGAGAACGACTTCGTCAACATCTTCACCTTCAGCGAGACCACGCGGGAGCTCGTTGGCTGCTTCAATGACACGCTCGTACAGGTCAGCTGTCCGCATTTTCCACTCGACCCACAATATTTTTTCAATAAATAGTTTAAAAACAATGAAAACGTCATGTTAATTCACCATGTTCTCAATGAAATTGTTAGGAAGACCATCTCCACCAAACGACAAAAAATTCACGAATACTAGTATTAGCAACAGAGAAATACTTAATTTTGTGAATTGACGTTCCATAGTTTGTTTATTCAGTACTTTGATTTTTATTTCTTTGGTGTTGATGTGGCACTTCTAAATTTAATACTATATATTTGCTGAGCTTTGAACTGATAATGGAGCTGTTCCAATTGATGCCGAAAAGTTTAGTAAGAGGATACGTTTTACTTATTGGCTTTTTGTACTTCATAAATGCTGTACTTCCTCCATGAATTATTCTACTAAACAAATAGTTATAAATTCCTGTTTTTTGGTCTTTTTAAGCAATTTAAATTCGGTTTAAGTAAGTGCTTGATGTTGTTATTTTTCCTTCTTATGTTCAGGCAAACCTGGAGAACATCGGACAATTCAAGACGGAGCTTGCGAAGATCAAGACAGAGCAGATCGCCAACATCAGCCAGGCGCTCACCCGAGCCTTCGAGCTTCTGGTCTCAGTGAGTTTTGCTGGTGGGATCTTAATATTTCAGCGTGAAACTCTAGAAGCTTATTAACTCAATCTTGGTACTCTTTTTACGAATAACTATTTGATAAAGCTTATCAAATTAAAAAACTTTTCAGAACTATTTCTTGCTCGAAAAGTCTTGCATTGCGAATAATAATTTATTTGCAGTCATAAGGGACTCGTAGTCTCATTAAGTTTGTTAAAATGGAAAATCGTTTTCCATTTATCAAATCCATCCATTCAAACGGTTAAAATAAAATAGGTGGTTTCGTTGATTGGTTTCGTTTTGGAACTTGCAGCCATCAGTCCAGCTAAGAAAATTCTTGAGCCTCCTACTACACGTTTTTAGGAAGAATAACCTTTGCATGTTAAGCGAAAAAAATATTAATAATATTCACCAGCATATATAATGACGCATATGTACTGACACACGTGATCTTTATAGTGACTCAAATTATTTATAAATATTACCTCTGAATGGGACTATCAGAAACGTTAGCAATTTTTTTGTAACAATTTGCGATTTAATTGACGAAACCAGGTGAAATTCTCCAGACTGCTGCCAGCTCCTGATACGCGATCCTCGATTGTGGTGGAGGCAAAGATTTGAGTTAGGCCATGACCTGTGGGCGACATTATGCCCCATCTACTTCTATCATTTCTAACGAAATGGCTACCTTTTTACATAGGGAATAGGTTCAACTATCAAAATTTATCAAATAATTTAATTTTTCCAGCATTATTCGTGAAATATACTTTATTTATATCCCGCCCTACATTTTTAACCGTAATTTTTTCTTCGTTGCAGTTCAATAACAAGGTAAGAATTTTCGGTAAACTGAGACACACGAGAACAGCAGGCGAGTCTTATTGTTGTGATCGTTCATATTTTCGTACAGTCATGTATAAATTTCAAGTCCTAAATTTTACTAATTGCACTTTCATTTACTAATCCAGCACTTAGAGTAATTTTTTCCTTTATGTTTTATTCGCTCGTGAATCCAGAAAGTGTTTCTCGTGCGTCCAATTGCCAGTGAATTTCATTGTACCATGCACTTATGCACCTCCTCTTTGACCTACGGCACTTAATAGCACACTCATCGTGTAGTGTAGTCTGTGAACTCCTGCTGCACTAGAATATCCATAACCATCATATACGAGCCCACTTTATATACAGACGCTGTAATTACTGCTTACATGTTTGAAAAATTTTCATTTATAGGCACGGTTTTAAAGCGACTGCCATCGTAGTGACACGTGGTAAATTTTTCGAGTCGATTCTAGGTTCTCAGTGGAGGATGTTCTTGTACCTAGGGCCTCAGTGGAGAAGGTTCTTAATTGTACTGCGTTCTTGTACTCAGGTACTCAGTGGAGGAGGTTCTTGTACTGTGTTCTTGTACTCAGGTACTCAGTGGAGAGGATTCTTGTACTCTGCGTTCTTGTTCTCAGGTACAGAAACACAAAGAATAAGTACGAGTACATCCTCCCATTACATTCCTGTGCCAGTGCCAACAGCGATGATTGCTTGTCTTGAGTTCACATCCACTAGGTTAATTGCTTCAACGAAAATGCTAAACATGTATAAACTCTACGAGAAATGCGGAATGGCATATATGTCCTGTCGTTTACATTATAATGGCGGTGTGGCATGAATGTCCTCAAGAAAATCATTATCGTTTATTCTTAACGCATATGTTGAAATAATTGGACCAAAGTACAAATAGAAGAAGTAGACTTGATAAGAGATTTTCTAATCAACTGTTTTTAATTGTCGTATAAGAGTGGACATAGCTTCATATTCGGTGATCATAAACTTAATTGGTGAGTATCGTATTTTCCAAATTAACAGCTTTCTAGAAAACAATGGTGAATGATTTTAAATTTTCTGTTAGTGTAAATAAATGATTTGTTGTACAGCTAATAAGTCACTTGTTATGTAGAAATTTGTAATTTCTTATTATAGAATCTGCCCGCAAAAACATTTCATTGCTCATCACAACGCATATGTCTCGTATTTTCCTTAGTAACGCGACCGTAATATCTATTAATCCTTAATTGTAAATAATTAGTTATGTAATTATTCAATTATTTTCACTTAATTTCGAATTGGTATGAAAACCAATTCAATGAGGGTACAAAACAAAACCATCTCGTTTGTACAAAGCAGTGCGTTAACATGTAAACCTCAAACTTCATCGTTTCCAGTTAATTTCTTAATTATCACGTTGAAAAATACAGAACTTGTCTGTAGGGAAGCGTAGTGCGCAATTTGTTATACATTATTGGGAGCTTCGCAAAAAGTGTATAATATAATATGATATGATATAATATAATATAATATAATATAATATAATATAATATAATATAATATAATATAACATAATATAATATAATATAATATAATATACAAGAGATCTCCCATGCGGCAGTTCCCATATATACCATGCATGGAGTACAGCTGTATTGTAGAACAACATGCGCGGTACTCTAAATGGTTTTTAGCAACAAATTTATTCAATTGTGCCAAAAGTATATATAGATAACAGTTGATGCGATGCTCACAATTCGTCCAATGTACCTATTAATTTCGGTTATGTTATGCAAATGCGTATGTTAGTAGCCCTGGCGCCATACTTTCAAAACTCGCTAAGTGAACGTAAGTACTTACGCTCTATTTTCTTGTCTATGATTGGTGGATTTTGCTTGAAAGGCCGTCAATATTATTGGCTAATGAACTTACGATCTCTTAACTTTTTTTGAAAGTATAGGCCCAGATAATAACGAAAAAGAGATGACTTCGGCGTTATATCTAGATATTTTATGACCACTGCAGTTAAATTTAGCCTTCACTAGATGTCTAATTTAGCGTTCACAGAAAATTTGAAATTCTCTGAATGATGCTGAAATTAATGCTGGAACAATGAAATGAATTTATTAAAGTACTACGAGCACTTGTTTTCCCTTCCATTATCGCTTTTTTGTCGGCTCCAGCCTGTGATGTTCTATTGCATCTTTCATACGTAATTTATATCAGCACCGCCTTTCAAGTTCCCGCACAAAATATGTTTATTAATTGTTTATCAGTTACGTTCAATTAAACTTTTCAACTTACTTGTATACCATTTATTGCTTAACATTTTATATATATCCGAAGTAAATCCTGAAAAGGTTTTCAATGCTTGCATTGTCCCATGTTATTCTGTTAAAATTCCCGTTTTTCGAAGCGATTGATTTTCTATGAAAGAGAGTTCCATGAATAATTTATCACATGAAAATCAAGTTATAGTATAATCTTCAACAATTACTTATTCAATATGTTTTCAATTCAATATTAGATTATCATTCGTTTGATTCATCACTGTAACCATCTTGACCACAACTGCAAAGTTCAATAAGATTTATCACAGCTCTTATCAGTTTCCTAGTCAGTTTAGCAATCCTAGTCGATTGCTAAACTCAAAATAAATAAATATCGTAATCACAAGAAACTATTTCGGCACAGTACAACCACCACGGGCTTGGGGCTAAGTGCAACCAGGCGATCATGCTGATCACGGACGGCGCCCCGTACAAACATTACAAGATCTTCGAGGAGTACAACTGGCCTCAGCGGCAAGTGCGCCTCTTCACGTACCTCATCGGCAGGGAAGTCACCGACATCGGCAACCTGTTGTGGATGGCATGCGCTAATAAAGGTGTGATAACGCTGGCTACTAGTTACTTTATAGCTGCTACTAGCTGCTTCATAGCTGCTACTAGCTACTTTATAGCTGCTACTTGATAGCTGGTAATAGCTACTTTATAGCTAGTAGGTAGTAGTAGTAGCTGACAACATAGGTACCTGCAAGAGGCTACTAGAAGTTAACGCTCATGCGATTATCCTAAAAGAGTGCGTTTAGCGTTTGTAAATTTGGCTGGGATCTTTTGAGAAATTTTCACAACCAATCCAAATTCCAGCAGTGGAGGCTAATTCGGGTTACATTGCCAAATACAATTAAAATGTACATGTTGCTCGCGAAATATTTTAAATCAACACGGTCGTTTAAAAGTTTATTCCAACACACATACTCCTACTTTAATTGCGCTGTACGTTCCAGGATATTTCGTGCACGTGTCCACGCTGGCTGAGGTACGAGAGCAGGTGCTGCAGTACATCCCCGTGATCGCCAGACCGCTCGTCATGTACAGACAAGAGCACCCCCACATCTGGACCGGCGTCTATGCCGACGTCGCGGTGAGTTCAAAGTTCATTTATTGTTTCGTCGGCTCAAGAAACGGGGGTAAATTAGGCGTTGAAACATCTCTTAGTGTTGAACTTGGGCTTAGCTGTTGAGAGTTCAAGTTCATTTGTTGTTTCGTCGGCTCAAGAAACGGGGATAAATTAGGCGCTGAAATATGACTTTGTGTTGAATTTGGGCTTAGCTGTTGAGAGTTCAACTTCATTTGTTGCTTCGTCGGCTCAAGAAACGGGGATTAGGCGCTGGAATATCACTTTGTGTTGAACTTGGGCTTAGTTGATTAGAGTACATATTGATTTATTGAATCGTCGCTCAAGAAACGGGGATAAATTAGGCGCTGAAACATAATCTTTGTGTTGAACTTGGGCTTAGTTGTTTAGATTGCAAGGTTCATTTATTGTTTCGCCGGCTCTAGAAATAGGGATAAATTAGGCGCTAAAATATCACTTTGTCTTGAAGTTGGGGGCTTAGCTGATGAGAGTTCAAGTTCATTTATTGTTTCGTCGGCACAAGAAACGGGGATAAATTAGGCGCTGAAACATCTCTTAGTGTTGAACTTGGGCTTAGCTGTTGATACGAGTCAGCATATTGTTTCATCAAGCATTGAAACTCGAGATGAGAACTTGAAGTTTGATATTGGGTTCCGGCACTCAATCGATACACGCAGTGACATGATAAAGCTGGATTACTTATTAGCTAATTTCATTCATTCTGTGGAGTTTTTCCTGTAGCTTTTGCCTCACTTACGAAAATCAAATACCATAAAAATTAAAACCGGTGTCCAGAATACTTTTGAAAATATTGGTCCGTCCATCCTTTGACTGAATTAAGCAAATAATTACGTTGAACAGGTCATCAGTTTGGTGACCGCTCTAGTATTTTGCTACTATACAATGCATATATATTTATTAAAGTCATAATTATACAAAAATATTCTTTGCTGCATTAATTTTATAATGGTTCTTTAGTAAATAGCTGACTTTTGAGTTAGGATTTTTATAATTAACTCTGAGATCGGATTAATTTTACGTAGCGAAACAGTGGAGAGGCAATCATTTTTATGACCTCGCCCCACTAGCCAGTTTTTTCATTGTTAGTTCTTGAGATTTGTTTGGACGATTTTTACGAAATGGAGTACCCTCGAAGGTATTTTACTATTATAGTTGTTTTACAAGATATTTAGACATAGATTGCAAAGAGTTAAAGGTGCATGTGATGTTCCGATTTTGAAAATGATGCAGTATGTACGATGGAGCTCGGTAACCACATTTAATCCAGCTTCCTATGAATAAGCCGGTTTTCTTGAGTTAGATATATGTATTAAAGCCAAAATATTTCAAATATTTATGCTAAATATTCATTCTCCCATACATGATAATTTTTTAGGTATTTTTTAAATTGTGTCACGGCTCGCAAATTTTTTTATTCATGAAAAATGATCATGAAATCAATCGAAACTCGTGGCGAAAAAGGAAATTGATGATGAAGTTAGCCAATGCAAAAATCAAGGGTTACCAGCGAAATATATCCTACACACTGCATTTAGAAAAATAAAATTATTGACCATAGTATTTGTTGAGAAGAAATAGGACAATGTTTTGTGTCCTTCGTTGGAAAGATTGCCTCCAGGAAAGGAATCTTTACCCTTGCAATTTTGAAACATTGGAAATAGTTTTTTTGCATAATGCTGGTTTCCATAGAATGTTTTAAATAGATTTTTGATGTTTTAAATGGCTTAAAATTTATGTTTAGACGAACTTAATAGCGTTTTGGGTGTACTGTAGTTTCGCACACTGATGCCCTCAATTAGGCAGCTTTATTTGAACTAACGCTACCCTCACTTGAGGGCATCCGTGCCCGAACCCTTACCCTTAGATGTGATGTACCGTGGACATGAAGGATAAACTGTGATAGATGAAGTTACAGTTCTTGTTAAGTAGTTCAGTAATCCTGTTTCAGTGGTAGAAATTGTTAGTATAAACACCTAGTGTGGGCTCAAACAATCAATTTCGTTATTTCAGAATTTGATTTTAGTGGTTACAGAATTTCGATGGAATTTGAAGTTCATTGAATGAATCCATTAATGGAATAGAAATTTGAATAGATTAAACACTTGTTCATAAAAGAGATTTTAATTATAACCAAGATAAATTAAAGTGCGCGAATATTTTCGCAGAACAACTCAGGTTTCAAAATCTAATGTTCAAAATATAAATGAATAATCAATGTTCATGTTTTGCATGAATGGATGACGTTGCATGCCTCTTCATTTGTTGGAAATGACACGCTCGCTATGCGCTGTTCATGCCCGTTTTGTCCGTATGAATGACATATTCATGAAACCTGTTGGGACTCTTACAAGCTATATATTATCAAATCTTTTCAAATTCAGGATTAATACTAAGGTCGACTTGCAAAAACTTTCTCATTAAAAATTGGGTGATAAATCTACCGGGTTCAAGTGCAGAGTGGTGGAATTGATAGATTCTATTCTCATCGAAACCGTAGCATGAGTTTTTAATACGGTGCTCCCGTGGGTGAACCGTAATAAAATCGTTAATCTGTCGGTGCTTTGAGTTGCTTCAACACCTCAAAGCGTTATTATCCCGAATTTATTAACCTGATGTAAGCGAAATTTTTAGCTCCGTATTCTGTGCCAAAATTGCAAAGTGCCAAGCTTTTTTTCGTAACCATAAGTCTTTCATGCAATTGATCAATTTGTCTTGTTTCGAATATTGTATTTTCAAACTTTCCGTGTTTATTTTATGTGAAATGGTTGGCTGTCGCGAATGTATTTTATATCATATTAAGAATAACATAACTGTTACCAGGAAGAAAGGTTTTATCTCAAAAATTAGATTTTGATGTATTCCTTTTGAACTTCAACCTGTAGCACGAGGCACGAGGACACGTGGTCACGGTAAGATAAGACCCTGTACCTACCCTACAATGTTCAACACAATAGTACAAGCCAATACCACATCCTAACTTTTTTTATAGTTGCATTTCTCTACATGTGCCAGGCTTTGTCCGCATTCCATCGTTTCCTATGGTATTGCGTAAACTTTATTGCTTATCTTCACATCACAATCGCCTCTACTTGAATTTAATTGATTGCGGTTCATAATAGACGAACTGCTTCATTATAGGCCCTTTCTACTGCACTTTGATCACAAACTCTTTAAAGTTTGCTCCCTCACAACTCCAACTTATTCAAATCTTAACACAGATTATTTTTCACCAGTATTTTTGTATTTCTCCCACAGTTTTATTTTTTACTATAGTAATCCCCTTCTTGTCGACTGCTTTGCAAAAAACCTGCACACTCCAGGAGAATTTTTACCATCGAACGGTGGAACATTGAAAGCATTTTATCAAAGAACTTTTTGGTGCAGAAGAGAGTAAAGAGAATAAAGTCCAGCGCACATGTACATTGATCGCTGGACCACGGAAGTTTTTCTAAATGTGATGCATTGGGAATTTTTTTCATATTATAACGATTTTGATGCCATATTCGGTGTGGCCTCACGAGTAGTTCCCTGCTTGTCATTTCATAGATGTGGTGCATGATATTTAGTATATGTTGCTTCACCTATCAAATTATTTTAGTCTTGATGCCAGAATTTGAAAATGGGTGGTTCTTTCCGTTTAGTCTCGGGTGTCAAAAGCCAATAACTTTTCATTATAGATTTTATGTACGAACATTTTGCTTGTGATCAGTTCTGGAATTATTCAAGATAATGAGACACCCTAGCGTATGAACATTATAGAACCGCTCTGATAAACTCATGAGTATCGTCAATGACTTGTTTCCTGTAAAATAACTCATGTTTCTCTTCATTTGTTCTCTCCTAGAAGCCCTTCAGTCCTCTCAAAATCCTTACGATCGCATCGCGACCCGACAAAGTCTTCTTAGTACGTAGCTGCTAGAGTTCGCTTTCCAACAGATGTAATTTCAACTCCTAACTTTATACAGTATGAGTGCGGTATCGAAAAAATGCTACAGCATTTCTTCATTCAAAAATTGTATATATGGAGTTTGTACAATTAACATTGGCGACTTTTCTGCGTGTGATTTCACTGATTTGTAATTTAACCGATCTCACTCTAAGTTTCCTGTAATTGTTAATTGGTCGTACTTGGCGCAATCAGTTCATTAAAAGAATGCAGTAAGTTCAATAAAGACTGCATATTTATTAATATACCTACTAAACTACTTACTGCAATGCTGCAGCGCTCCGTGGAAAATATAAATGAGTATACATATTTTACTTTCCAGCTAACGTAACTTCCCATACCTACATATGTTTCTAATTAACATTTATATTTTGTTTCAATGATACTTTACAGCAACCGTCCATTTGCTGGCCTATATTGAAATATATATCATATGAGAATACGAGAGAATATTGCCCATGAAGAGAATATGAGTATAGTTAAAGTTTTTAATTTGTTTGTTTGGCAAATTGATTTAAATTGATGGTTTAGCAAGAGTGCGTTCTAAGTGCGTTCTAAAAATATAATGCCGGTGACTTGCTGATCTCTGTGTGTTGATACTGCCCAGAGTGATTTATTATAAGAAACTGTTTGAGGAAGCGTGTTGTTTCGTAACAGTTGAATGAAGCTGTTTGAACTGTTTGGAGTAAATCACCTGTATTGTGGACAAATAATTATTTTTCTAATCTATTTAAGCATATGTTTTTCTGTTATTCTAATTGGATTTATCTTGGAAGCGTTTGATTGAGGTCGGTGTCTGTACGGCGCGCTAAGAATACCTACTGGCTTTGATACCGAAAAGTATATTTGCATATCACGTTAATTAAATTCGCGAACGTAGCTTGGGTAGAGTAAGGAAGTCAGGTAATGAATGCCGTTGCTAATTTGAGATGAATGCTGCAGCTTCAATAAGATCTCATCAGGCCTCCAGTTATGTGGTGTCATGAGTACTCAGGTTGACGGAAAAACGGTTTGTTCCTGAAAATAAATCTTAATATCATATTATTTTTATTATTTTAATGACTGTTTAGTTTAATTCATAAAATTACTTCTCTTTTAAATAACATTTCTTCTATTTATTTCTTGTACAATAGCCTATAATTAATCAAATATAAGTTAATTATTAACACATCTCTATGTTGACAGCTTTTGACTATTTTAATATGATTCTATAGTACATGATGGTCTCGCAACCCTTGTGCTGGTCACCCTTCTTCCGCGTGCATGCTTCTCAAACTTCATGCGTTTGTACGCCGGGAGAAAGTTCCACGCTTGTTCCTAATATTATTTGTTGTTATTAGTGATTCATCGGATTTAATTGAATATTCAATATGCACGAGGCTTGCTTGCAGCTTCAGCATTTCCGACCTGGAGAATACCGTCACGTGTGGTTCGCATTCTATCGTTTGTGAACCTTTTGTCTCCAAAAAATGTTCATGAACGTATGTGAATATTTCGCACCAATCTTCCAGCCACTTGTTTTGATGTGAAAGTGTACGTGCAGAACTGTTCAGTTGCATTAACATCAAACGCCGGAGGCTTCTTGCATGTTTCCCTATACCTGTTTTATGTGTATTTATTCTCAAATTCCTGTTGTTCCTTTGAAGTCTGTAGTCTGTATCCTGTAGTCAGTTTAGTCCGTATCCTGGAATTAACCTTTTCCTTCTCCCTTCCATGCTGCCGATCCTCGGACCCTGACTGTACGACTGCACTCATGACGACGCCTCAAAATTGCCTTTTTTGAAAACGTATCGAATTTTCATTTCAATGGAGTACTATAATTTCCCTCGTGCCTTCCAAATTTCATCGTGGGCTTTCTGATGATGTTCCTGTCCAATATTCAAATTTTCAAATCTATTCAATTACGTAACGATAAGCAATGCCCTAAATAACTCTTACCCTCTTCCGCAATATTGGGAGCCTGTATTTCAAAATTTTTTTACACACGAACTTTTTTCCAATGAATAACTTTGCGCAAAATTCAATAAATCCCAAACAAACTTCCGTTATATGGTGTTTTTGGCAATTTTAAATATTCGTAGGACCCGAAACAAACCGAGTGGTTGTGGGAGATTCGCGAACGGAAAAGACAGTTAGATAGAACACGGAATTACAAGAAACTAACGGTGATAACGAGCGAACTTAACAAGAATGGGAACTTCACAACCGAGTCTGGGCAGCGGCTCGAACACACTGTGCTCAACGATGCCAGAAAAGTCGAAAAGTTCCTCCGGTATGGCGACTTTGGTGCATCTGACGCTTACATTGCCAAGCTCAAGGCTGATGCCTTGCGTGCGACACGGGTGAGTTGAACACGCTTCTCCGTCACGACAATTCTCTACGCCTCGGTGTTGTGTTCTCAGAGCTGGGCAGCGCTACATTGAAATGTAGTGGCCGCTACCGCTACCGCTACATGCTCTAAATGTAGCGGGCGCTACCGCTACATTGCTTTAAATGTAGCGCCGCTACCGCTACATTGCTTTAAATGTAGCGCCGCTACCGCTGCTGAAAATGTAGCGGCCGCTAGTAGCGGCCGCAACATGTAGCGTGCTACTGCCCACCTCTGTGTGTTCTGTATGTAATTCAATGTTCTTCAAAAAGTTGAACTTTTTTCACCATATCTTCACATCTCTATGTGTTTCCTAAGATAGAAATTTTAACGATTTCATGAGTTTGAAAATATCTCTGACGTTCGCTAGAGATGACGCGCATTTGTAATTCAAATTAATTATCATTCCAGGGGAGAGTTATAATCAATAAATCTGCATCACGTCATGACACTTTAAATACTTAAATATCAATTTTTTAGGCACTGCACCTAAGTTTAGTTCTAAGCTCAAATAACTGGTAGATAAGTAAGTTTATTGAAAACCATTCGTTAGAAGAAATATTGCTACTTTATATTTCAGCTTGTATTTCAACCTTTGAGATTAAAATGATCTCTCTTTCGGGTAAAAAATTAAATTGACACCTTTAACGATATTTTCTGAGGAGCTTCTTAGCATAAACTCTTTCAGCTTCATTGTAAAAGTTTTTCTTTGTGTTATTGAATTAATTGTAGATGTTCACAATTATTATAAATTTATATCTTACTTGAAAGTTGCAGTGGATGCTTTTTTCACCCGTGCAATCTTACGTTCTGATAAAAATTTCCCTACGACTGCTTAAATTTGATATCTTTGATTCGCTTCGGTCCATTTGGAGAGCTTTTGTTATTAATGTTAATTATGTTAATCGTGTCGTGAGCATCGCTGTACATATAACTCCATGAAGAAATTAAGGTCTTCTCTAAACAATAGTTATTTGTAATGGCGTCAAAGTTATAATTGTCACGGATTAATTACTTCGTTATTTTTTAAAGCACAATGAACCCTTGACAGCACCGACCAACCCCGTACGCACTGCTCCCTCTCCCACTTCCCACCCTCTTGTAGTGCAGAATTTTCCTGGTAGTTTCCTTATTAATTGAGAACTTTTCCTGATCAAAAAATTGAAAAATAAATGTTTAGATTTAGAATTTACCATTTCCAAAAAGCTGTCCTATTAAACTGGCATGTCGCTTTATTATTATTAGATACGATCTTCTTCAGGAACAAATTTATAGTCGAAAAAATGAGTTACGTCTGTGTTTTGAACTTACCCTGAAAATCCACGCCATTTCTCGCATGCATCATACACTAACTAAACGCTTTAACCTGATGTTTTTCGGTCGAAGTTAATTTCCCAATAACCTCGGCTTTTTTTGTCTTTTTTCTTAGAGAAACTATCACTTCATATTCCGCCGGAGCAAATGGACGCTCATGATCGTGAGTGTTCGCTAGCCGCGGCCCTTTGGTAAACTCGGGTCTTTGACAGCTGGGTCTGTTGCTGGGGCCTGTTGCCTGGGTCTGTTGCTGGGCTAATCTGTCCCTTGGCATGGCGGGCGCTGGGCCATATGAATCGATGGTCGCAGTGCATCAGTTATGAATGCAATGCATCAGTTAATGAATGCAGTGTATCAGTTCATGGGTACAGTGCAGCAGTTATTAAACGCAGTGCATTACTTAATAAGTGCATTGCATCAGTTAATAGGTGTTGCATCAGTTAATGAATGCAGTGTATCAGTTCATGGATGCAGTTCATCAGTTAATGGATGCATATTATAGTTGCCATGCATCACGCATGTATCTCGACTGTATGAAGTTCAATGCTCTTCGTGGAAAATTTCGAACGCATTACTGAGCGCTTGCTGCGTCGCCCTGTCAAATGTACTCGCCCCTCTTGGCCATATATGTCCGCTTTAAACCGCTTATTTGGGCCGCAGCTTGCAGTTTTTTATTCCTACACGTGGCTATTGTTGCGTTTGGGTTTCAAAACCCAACGCTATCTTTCATCTTTTCCGTTTTTGCGGCACTTGAATGTACCAGTGATGATTACATTTCGTTATATGTTAAGTTTTTAGCGCATTTTCTCATTTATGGAAAAAAATGCACTATTGTTCTCGCCATGTCCGTCTGTCTGTCTGTCTGTCCGTCCGTCTGTCCGTCCGTCCGTGACCTGAAGTTTTCGTCGACGAGAAAATGCGCTCTCTGTCACTCACTGCAGTGAGTACTGAGTTATATTTTTTGTTTTCAAACGACGCTTGTGTGCACTGGATTTTCATAACTAATTGTTTATTCAATGTTATTAATTTTTAATCTATGTTTTTGCTTATTATTTCACGTTGTCTCTGTTTTCTCCTTTTCTTTCATGCTTCCGTTCGACGATAATTTTTCGTTTGGTTTCCGACTGAGATTCCCCATTGATAATAATAAAAAAATTATTTAAGAAATAACTTATACATTTAATTTGAATCATTTAATTTGATGAATCGTCCAATTTTTTTAATGGTCTACTTCTTTGAATCATCAAATTCTAATTCTAATTTAAATCATTTATTTCTAATAAAAAGCACCGCAGTGTTAATTGTTCATTCGTTGTCAAATACCAAATTCAACAATAAAGTCAGCTGAGGATGAAGAGGCCGACTTAGCAGAGTGTGAGGCCACCAATGTAGGAGTGAGGCCTGGTCTCTGTGAGGTCCCCAGAGTTAGAGTGAGGCGCGGTCTATTTAACCTCGGCCCGAGGCTCAGGGTTGAGAACTTCTTAAAGAAAGAGCGCAAGATGACCCGAGAAATGCGCTACCTCGACCTCTGGCGACGGGTGCGTAATTAGTACATTAAATAAACCTGTATACATTACCTTCATTACCTTGGTAATACGTCGTAGTGAGATACATTACCTTCGTAATACGTCGCAGAACTGGAACATTACCTTCTTAATACGTCGCAGTACTGGTACATTACTTTCGTAATACATCGCAGAACTGGTACATTACCTTCGTAATACGTCGCAGAACTGGTACATTACCTTCGTAATACATCGCAGAACTGGTACATTACCTTCGTAATACGTCGCAGTACTGGTACATTACCTTCGTAATACGTCGCAGTCCTGTTAACATTACCTTCGTAATACGTCGTGTTACTGGTAGATTACCCTCGAATAACATCTCAGTCCTGTTAACATTACCTTCGTAATACGTCGCAGTACTGGTACATTACCTTCGTAATACGTCGCAGTACTGGTACATTGTCTCCGTAGTACATCAGGGTTCCGATTTCTTGCTACATAATACGTCAGAATATTTGATATATTACCATCGTAATAAGTTAGATTATTTGATTCATCCACAGCGCTTTACGTCGGCCGGAGTACTTAATTTGTTGCAACGTAATACGTCGGAGTATTTAATTTGCTGCATACGTAATACGTCGGAGTATTTAATTTGTTGCAACGTAATACGTCGGAGTACTTAATTTGTTGCAACGTAATACGTCGAAGCACTTAATTTGTTACATACGTAACACGCCAGAGTATTTAATTTATTGCAGCGTAATACATCGAAGTACTTAATTTGTTGCAACGTAATACGTCGAAGCACTTAATTTGTTACATACGTAACACGCCAGAGTATTTAATTTATTGCATACGTAATACGTCGGAAAGCTCACAGTCGCGGCCTAATTTAGAAATACGTTATGGTCGTCTTATGTTCTCAAATATCAGTAAATGCCTTGTGTGTATTTTCTGAAGTATGTGTTAGGTATCTTCACACTTTGCTACTTACATGTAACTTATTACTGGGATAGAGAGATCATATCAGAGCAGTTCAAATTAATGAATGGTAGATTTACTACGAACTGATGAAGTTCTCTACAGCGTGCTTGGTTTCATTGTACTTGAATAATTTCACATATCATTTATTGTACCAAATAAACAATAAAAAGATCCCTCGGACATTGATATGTGAGTGTGACTGTTCAATAAGCTGATTCTCTGTAATGTAACTTATAAGTCGCTGATTTAGTTACATTACAGAAGTCTGTTATGTAACTTAGAAGTCTCGATTGAAGTGCTGGTTGTGGAAGAATATTTCGTATCTTTTTAACATCGTTGTATGTTTTATGTCTGATTGCCCGATTGATATTAACTGTATTGCATCGGACCGATTTATTGTGCATCCTTACAACATGTTTAAAATATTTACCTGCATGCCGCTTTGAAGTTGTGGTTTAACATTGTTATATATCTGCTTAGATTTTCCCTACCGCTTTATTCCTATTTACCGGCCCGTTTCCTTGCATTCGTATCCTATCCTTTTTTATACATGAAATCTATAATTTTTGCATTCTAATTTGTTTGAAGCAGATACTCTAATCCTGATTAAGTTTTATATATTTAACGAATTTGACTTGATATTTTTTAAAGTACAATTTGCAAATAACATCAAAATTTACTTATATACAACATCGTTAGAATTAATCATGTACATCTTGAGCTGAAATTTGTTTCAAATGTTTTCAAAAACCAGATTGTATAAATTACATTTTTTGAACTCAATTTTTTAATTAAAATTTTGAATGCATTTCAAAACTATATTTTTCGTCGAAGGTAATTTAAAATTGGGCAATTATTCAAACCTTACAGTTCATAACTTTTTAAATGATTCTCGCCCTTTACTTTAACGTCATTCTGCAACTCGAGATCAAAATGACATGATGTACAGCCAAACTGTCCTAAATTCTGAGTCTGGCAGCTGAATGTGCTCTACACGTGCAATGTACGTGATCTGCACGTGTACTACAACTGTACAACACATGTGTACTACACGAGTATTGCACGTGTTCAGCACGCGTACTATACGTGCACAGCACGAGTACTGCAATTGTTCTATACGTGTACCGCATCTGTACTACACGTGTACTATACCTGTACTACACGTGTACTATACCTGTACTACACGTGTACTACACCTCTGCTACACGTGTACTACACGTGCACCGTACCTGTACTACACGTGTACCGTACCTGTACTACACGTGTACCGTACCTGTACTACACGTGTACCGTACCTGTACTACACGTGTACCGTACCTGTACTACACGTGTACTNGTGTACTACACCTGTACTACACGTGTACCACACCTGTACCACACGTGTACCGTACGTATACTACACCTGTACTACACGTGTACTACACCTGTACTACACGTGTACCACACCTGTACCACACGTGTACCGTACGTATACTACACCTGTACTACACATGTTTTGCACCCGTACTGAGTTCTGAACCCACCGGTGCCCCCAGGGTCGCCACAAGGGGCGGGGGCAGAGGGCAGGCTACCGTCTCATGACCTCTGTCGCGGTGCCCGTGTTTGACCTCAACCTCACCTCGGTAAGTTGACCCGCCCTAACCTGGTCGCATTAATTCTTTATTGAACCGAACAAAAGGTAATTGAGACGTGAATGTACTTGATGAAATTGATGACATTAAATTAAATGGCAAGGGCCGTATTTTCAAAAATCGCTTATTAGTGCAAGTTGCAGCCTAAGTGCACATAGCGGACTATTTCTCGTTTGTGATTGGTTAGTTGAGTTGGGAAAGATGTCAGTGATTGGTTGAGGAAGCTATGAACTCGAAACTAGTGGTGATAGCTCGGCTTCAGGATATTACTTGTCAAACAGGAATTCCTGCACCGTTATGTTTTTACATGAGTTTAATGCTAGAGATTAATTGTGTTTATAACCTTCTCTATTTTGGTTCCCTCTAATTTTTGAGGTTATACTAACTAAAAATATCATCAGGTTATGCCTTGTAATTTCTGAAAGTTATACCAACATACTTTGGTTGATAGCAGTAATTTATTCTGACATTTTTATTATCATTTTATTTCACAGATAAATACTTGGAATAGTATTATTAAGAAATCATGTTTTAAAAGCAAATTAGTTTTTGAAATCAAAGTTCAACTAAATTCAAATTCATCCAAGTTGATGGACCGGGCTTGAATCAAGTTATTACGAGGCGCTAGGTAAAATTTTAGTGTCGGAGTGTGTCCAAAAATTTTAGAAATATCACACTAGAAATTCTGAAAAACGTTATTTAACCCCAGCATAGATGCTTTATCTGTGGAGTTCATGCCAACAATTAAAGCACATGCTTTTGTCTATTAATAATATACCTTATTAATGCATCAGTGAAATTTCTTAGGAATACCTAGAAAACCTATAAACACAAATTCTAATTTTGTTTGTCATTTCTCAGTAAAGAGATTTTTTACTTGAATACAAGGTAAAAAAAAATCTGGCAATTTTCGTGGCATTGCTTTTGTAGGAGTACCGTATGTTGCGTAAAATATGGTAATAACTGTATAAACATAATGGTTTATGATTATAAGAACATTAATTATATCCATGGCACACTTTGGGCAGTTACAGATGACCAAGCGCGCAGATATCAATAATGACGTGATTTTTCTGAAGCATTATATGTTTTCTACATATAATCAAAAACTTATTTATAAATAGAGATTTATTCATGTCTGCTCTATAGACTCATATGTCATCTCTTAGGGGTTCGACTGTATCCTTCAGCAACGTCGATGTCCAAGGCAATTTGTTAATCAAAATCGCTTCTCAAAATTATTATATAGCTGTTATATGCAACTAAATATAATACGGTATATTCAATTACACAAACTATGCACGTAATCATTCAGTTACGTATTGAACACCATACAGTACTACCGTTTAAAATCGCTAGATTCTCCTGTATTTATTTTTAGTTCGACACTAGGCAACCTGACTGTAAAGCTATGATAGGTCACATAACATAACCATGTTACATGTTATACAGTAAAAATCATGAAGGAGATTGTGCGTAATAAAGTTTTTCAGTTTAAGTTCATTATTTTGAATTTTTGGACTTGAAGAGACAGTAGCTTTTTGGACTTTTTTGTAATTAATACAATTTTCGTTTATTCAATGGTTGAAAATAATGTAAGCACTAATATTGGTGTTACATTTTTAAACTTCTACAGGACAACTCAAGCGTAAAATTTAACATGAATTCATTTGTAACAAATACGAATACAATCTCATTGACATTTATGGATACAGTATAGAGATTCTGCTAACTCTCTTGGAAATGTATGAAAGTTCTCAAGTTCTGGGCCATCCAATAAATGTTACTAGCAGATCCCCAGTGAGCTGTTGTCTTGCTATGGCCCCAGTGAGCTGTTGTCTTGCTATGGCCCCAGTGAGCTGTTGTCTTGCTATGGCCCCAGTGAGCTGTTGTCTTGCTATGGCCCCAGTGACCTGTTGTCTTGCTAGGGCCACGCTATGTCCGTTACTGCAACAGTTCAGACGTTAATTTGCTCAAACTGAGATCCATTGTGCAACTATGTTGGAACATTAGCTCATGTTGATGTGTCGTTGGGCGATCAAGCTGGAACATATCTAGTGTTGGACTGTTGATTATAGTGACGTACACCAATTTTTGTGGTAATCAATACCTAAATTATCATTACCATCTGGTGTTGTAGTACATACGATCTAGCCTCGCCCGCCAGGAGCAATGTCCTATCCTAAACTATTTATTTAATCAAGATCGTATATTTCAGATGTTTTTTTGCTTATTAGAAACAAATAATTGTATTCGGTATAATGTGTTGCCTAAGAGTACTGAGTATATCATTTAAATTGCGCATTGAAAGTCTGCCGCTCTGAAGTCAAGGTTCGTCCACAACAGTGTCTGTATAGGCTGTCTGCAGGCTCACTGCAGAGAGTCTCATGAGGCTTTAAGCCTATTTCAGATTGCAGCCATAAGCCTAGTCTCATGCTTTTTGAATTAATATTCACGCACAGTTCAATATATGCTCCTTTTTCAAAACGGTTAAACTTTGGTTATTGCATCCTGGGAAATGTTTTCCCAGCTATGGCTGCAATCTTTTCATTCATTTTAAGCATTTGACGGACTTGATTGGTTACTGGTTTAATGCAGCCTATGAATGAAAACTTTATTCCTCATTTCAGGTGAATATTTAAAATGTTATTTATTAGAACTCAGAAATTTATTTTACGAGTATCTTCAAACATGCAGCACCCATGCAAAGAAAATTTTGTGAAAACAATCGGTAACTTTGTTCCATGCGTTCTTGTTCCGTGCCTAAAAATGCAAATACGAGCTCGCAATGAAAATCTTAACGCGCGGTTAAAATTAAGTTAGTTTAGTTGTCTTTGTTTCTTTATATAATCAAATTATACCATTATACTGTTAGCTTAGGTGGTATGATGCAATAAGATGATGATTTGTTTCATGTATCGTTCATGATTTCTTATTTATTTTCCCCCAATTTGGGCCTCTCTAACCAACTGCCCTTCACTTCCATTCTTCAATTTCTTCAGAACATCACGAAAAAAGTTCTGGAGAGACACAGCGTTTGGGTTTCCAGGACAGAAGAGGTATACCTCACATCTCTTATATACCTTTATCACTTCACACATAACAACATCTTATTCTTCAAAACATTCCTCATCCCCATGACGAACCCGTCATTTACTTAACACAAACACAGACATCCCTTAAATTAATTATAAAACACAATAGAATGCAGTGTATCATCGAAAGGATACTTAAATTTCTTTATATTAAATTTTTATTGAGTCTTGATAACTGTCGCATGAGAATTACTGCATTTTTGATTCGATTTAAATTCCACTTGTCGAGATCTGAACGTTAAACTCACAAACGAGTTCGAAATCCTTGAGTTAGCCATGATAGCAGACGCCTACATACTATATAGTCCCTAGTAAAGCTTGTATCCGTTTGAAATTAGCCTTGGTGTAAGAATTCGGAACTGCTAGAGAAAACTAGTAAATATATGGCCCACATGGTTGTAGTAACTATTCCTGATAGTTAAACCTATTCAAATAGATTGTCCACGTGGCTTTTTTTTGTCTATTTTTTCAAGAGAAAATCTTTACCATAGTTTCCTTTAGTCTAGTTATCCAAAATTTACACGGTTATTTAGTATGCTAGAAAATTTTGAACTGTTTTATCTTAAATTCTGTTGACTGATAATTATGTTGACTTAAATTTTGGTGCACGTGCTGCGATTATTCGAATACACATTCAACTTATTTACGGAAACGTCGCATTCAATTCTGGACAAAAAAACTCAATTGCAAACCCATTTCTTGTGAATGAAATATGAAATTGAATTATTTATGGCCAAAGAGACTCTGCTAACAGGCTTTGCAATGTTATTTCTAACTAAACGTATTAGGAGTGAATGGATGAATCAAAAGAAAAGGTACAATCTGTAGTCGCGTCGATTGCTGATTCAACAAGATTAAAATTCAGGCGATCATGACGCGCAATTATTACTCAAAAATTTTACAATCGAAAATATATCTGCTCTGATTATTCTTGCTTAAAACAGCATTTTACATCAATAAATAAATAACAATTAAAAAGCCCATGAGAGCTGCTAATTAGGACCAACTAAAAAAAACTATGTCAATTGAAAAAAAAACACTTGATGTTTATGTTTAGTTCCTATTAACACATCATGATATCATTTACCTTCTTTTGAACACAGCACCCGAATAACCATTTAAATGGTTCATTGTTGTAGTTGATATATCGCTGGTTGTGAGGGACGATGATAGCTTGCATTCGCCTTCATTCAGTACCAATTTGGTCCATATTCATAAATGAGATTCACAATATTTTGCTTAACGACGAGACATACATGTTTATTATAATTCAGGTTCAGAAAATAAAATTCACCACCATGAGCGTAAAATACCACAGAAACAATCACCATACACTCATGAATTTCTAAAAAAAATTGCAACAATGCCAGAGAAATGAGGATGGTATAGGATAGTGCATAGGATTGAGTCCTGCCCGCAAAACAATCCCTTCCCTCATATTCGACCCTTGCAAGACGGTTCAACCCATAAATATTCTCTATGCATGAAGTCCCTCTAAAGATAGTATCGTGAAGTTATAGTGAGCTCGGAATGACCTTAACATGTTATGAACGTGTACAGCATTTACATTGCAATTAGACCTACTGGCCTGATGTCAACTGTGGGTGAGCAAAGAGATTCTCCCTGACGATGGCAACGAATTCAATTTCATCGTTTTTCATCTTTTCATCTCTGCTTTTTGAATGTCATCTCATTACATTTTTATCTGCCGATTATTTGTTGAAGTAGAATAGTCATCAAATTTCATGTTTTTGGCGCGATCATCAGCCATCACATTAAATTCGCAGTCAAATAATGAATGCGGAATGGATAATGAAATTATTTTTGTCACCCCTCAAGTTCTTAGTTTGAGATGAGAGCAATAAGTTCGCATCGCCTGGTCATTCATTTTCGATTTAGTTAAAATTATTAATATTTTATTCATTTCTTTCACTGACATTCTTCCGTCAACATCACTTGTCCGGACCGTCGTCATTGACAATGTTATTTTGAAATTATCAAACATCGTAGCAGTAATTTCATTTTCACCTCGTGTATGTGACGTCGTCTCTCGGTTGACATCAAGTCTTACATTACTACTCCGTTCCTCGCGTGTGAGAAAACTACCAGCAATCAACCAGCCTGTGTAAGCTAACTACCAGCAAACAACCAGCTCGTGTAAGCTAACAGCTTGCGTATAATTCGTCTAGTTTCAATTCAGTTCCTGCATCAACTAAGAGCTAGTGGAGATGAGCGAGTTTTGCGCCAAGTTTCTACCCTTGTTCATCTCCCCCAATATTATAGTCCTGTTGATAATGACTAGAAATCAGTTGTGAGTATACCAGTATGCCCTTGTTGACCAATACATTAATAACTAGCAGCTAGATTTTTACTTTAGTCTGTCATGTTGTGGTGTTGCGGCATCTCTTTACGCAGCCTTCAGAGGGCGAGAGAGTCAGCTGTCGGCTCTCTGCCGACACTGGCGGAGGCCAGCACCAAACTTTATTGTTTTCATCTTACTTTTGTCCTTATTGTTGATATTAGTCACGTGAGAGCACCTTTAGGTCGTCTTAGTTGCTACCCTTTTAGATCGTGGAAACTTATTTATCTCAGGAGTCTTGAATACAGTGAACATTGAACATTCTTTCTCTTGACCCAATGATGCCGTTCAGTTGCTGGATCAAGGAACCAGCAAGTTGCACTCAACTATCAATAATAATTTATAGATTATAATTCATTTCCAATAATAAAACTCACGAAAAAAATGTTTAATGTTCCAAGCATTTAACTTGTATACAGTTGATTTAAATGGAATTAAATATATTATTGTACTTTGTGGAAGTTGTTATAAACATGTTATTAATAAGTTGATTTGATCTGTTCGTGTATGTCACTGTCATGACTTATATATTTTTACAGCGTGATAGCTTCGTGGCACAAAGTGCTCCTAAACTCCCCTATTTCTTGCACTTCCCCTCCCCTCGAACTATTTTAAGTGTATGTCAATCAGCCGTCGTTTATTGGAACCAATGAATCTTTTTTTCTGGTTCTTGAGCCGATAGCATGAACTGTTCTAAGGTTCCCTTGATCAGCGTCCATTTGACGCTATGCAACAATAACTATTCATCATTATTGCCTGTTTCACATTTTGAAATAGCAAAAAGTATTTCCTCTAATGACATAAATGCCCTTAAATTTATAATCAAGGTTACCGTTTCCCCCAAATATTCATGCTTACCTCATCGCAAATGTTTTTGCAGTTTTTCAGATGCCCGCAAATTTTGTTCAAAGAGACGAATTGAAATTTTTGGATATTTTTTGTCTCAGAATGGGCTTTGCATTGTCTATTACTTAAGAATAAAAACCATAAACATTTCAGAACAAAAATGAATTTCAATCCAAAAAGTTGAAGATCACATCCCGAACAAAACATAAGAACATTATTTTCAAACTACTTCCATATCACTTCTTTTTGCAAAAGCCGCGGAACAACGATATCAATTCAGGCTGGATGTTTTTTTTAACTGAATTAGGATATTTTGGGGGATGTATCAGGATTTCATGATTATATTAAACTAAATGAATGCGGCATATTTGTCACTTTTTGTAGGTAAAAACAGCAAACCTGCTCGGCGTCGCAGGTACGGATGTACCGATCGAGGAAATCGAGAAGCTCGCGCCTCCGTACAAGGTGAGTGAAGCATGCATAAAATATTATTGTCTTACAGATTGATTTTACCTGTGATGAATGTAAATCAGAAATTCAGACACTTTATCGCAGAAACGGTTAACACTTATTGATTGATATTTTGTTAACTTTATCACTGGTACTGATCACTTATAGATACTTTCGCCGCAGGCAAAGTGTATGTTGCTCAGGCTTCACTGCTCATGTTACAATTTCAATATTTTAATTAGAAATAACAGTGTAACTTTGCATTTTTGAACTATTTTTGTAATATTTGTAAGTTAAAACATTTATTTCTGCTCTCACAATCTGCTAAAATTCTTGAAGAACAAATCCCTCCTTGCTGACTTTTGAGCGCCCATCATTCATAGACTAATCTCTCATTCACATCCTAATATAAATGAAGTTTCATAAAGCCTAATTATAAATTATATATAATTATTGGCCTGCTACCAGGTAATGATTATTTATATATTGTATTAATATATTTATAATATTATTATACATATACTAATACCATTATATATATATAATATTAATTTTTAATTATTGACTCCTGTTTTGACCACTATTTGATGGTTCAGCTTAGGCCTTCATGTGTTGCATTAAATACGATCTAATAAATATTTTGAATATGATGTATTAGTGAGTATGTAATTGTTTGATGAGCAATGTTGTTACGATTGAGAGATATGAATTGTGGTTCAAATAATACCATTGATAATGCTTATGTTAAATTGGCTTGACCTTCAATCAGAACCAAGAATTTGTTAAAGGACGATCAAAATTAAATATTTTTTTAATATTGATGACGTAATGCTGATCAATCTTCGCACTTTAATCCAGCGATAGAATGGCGCAAAAGTGACGGAAGAAACTCGTCGGTAATCACATAAGCCTATTTCACTATTTTAACTTAATTTTATTCCCTTTACGGGAGTCTTAAAACTGAGATCCAAAAATATGCCTTAAAAATCTTTACAAGAAGCTCTCGTGATGTACGATTTTCCAGGATTTAGTCGGAACTCTACGGGTTCTAAACGCGCTTCTTATCAAAATTTAAAACCCCCTGAATAAGTGATCGCCTGCTTATCCGAAATAGCTGTAAAAGCCTTCCACTAATGTGATAGTCACGTCTTTGTGTATGAAGAGTGTAGATATGTTTATAACCAAGTAATAATGTCACTAGACTGCTTGAATCGCAGATTCACTAGAAATTTAAAAGCGAAGAAAACTCCACAAAAATTCAGCATTTCTCTATTGAAAACGTTTCGGATACCAGCTCCATCGCCAGTTCGATAAATCTAGAACACAAATACAGTCAGAAAATTAATAAAGTTTGGAGTCATAAGAAAAAAAACAAAAACAACAGAAGTTGTAACCATTGTAACCATTATTACATTGTTGAGTATCTTAGTATGTGAGTGTTTACGAAGCGACGCTTGGTCCCACCAGCTCGGCGTGAATGGGTATTCATTCATCGTGAACCAGAACGGACACATCCTCTACCACCCCGACCTCCGACCCGTGGTAAGTGGCAATAATTAAACTAAATTAATAAACTAAATAATTAAATTAAATTATATAGTAATGATTGCAAATAGACTGTGTAAGCCAGATAAAAAACGAAAAATATGCTTTTAAATTGAAGTACGCTTATACGTATAACATGTTTGAGATTGAACATACAGAAAAATACAGGGAACATATGCTATACATATGTTCCCAATATATGAAATTGAATGCCCTACGTCAGAATTCTTGTTTTTTTATTGAGTTATTGATGAAAATTTGGTAGTGACTTCTTCAGTTCTATTACTATTAGCGAGCAACAAACATCTCTACAGATAAAAATTTTGGAGCTTTCATTCAGGCATGGCTCATGAATGAATAAATATTGGCTAGTGAAGTAGTCATTATTGGCTATACAAAGGCTGTAGATGCAGCCAATATTCTTTCTAATTCTTGAATTCTCAAGTATTTAAATCACTTGGCTGCTTAAGTCGCAAATTTACCAGGAATTTAAAAGCAAAGAAAATAGCCAAAAATTTCACCATTTCTTATAAGAGAAAACGTTTTCTCTTATAAGAAATGGTGAAATTTTTGGCTATTTTCTTTGCTTTTAAATTCCTGTTGAATTCTCAAGCATTACGGCAAATACAGACATCTGAGTGTTCGGCTCGTCAGGCCCTCCTATTTGAAAAGCATATAGATATGAAAGATACTCTTCAGTTCTTAGTACGGCAACATGGACGCTATTCGTTTGTAGTTCACCAGATTGAATTAATAATTTAATTTAATTTTTATCACTATGATTTTACACACTAGAAGGATATATCCTAGCCATTCTCTTGATTCCATAGCATGAACCTTGTTTCTCCCGAGACTTCCACAACTCAAGTCAAGAAAACCTCATAGTTCCTTGTGTACTCTCCCGCAGTAGACCAATTACAAAAAACATCTAGGTTTTTCCTTTGAAATAAAGCTATTTTATATATTTTTGGCTGAACCAGAATCCCATCTGTCATTGCACTAGACATTTTGTTGTAAGTTTCCAGTGACAAGTTATGACCCAACCATTGCATGGTTCTCAATTTTTTTCTGCTAGAATATAGTAATAGTTCATAAAACTTCAATTTCAGCTTCTTGTACTGTGCAATTCCCTTTCAATGTGTCAACCCAAGCTACTCTTCATTTTTATCGGACAAAACCTAGAGCAGTTGTAGTTTCCCAATCAGGATTTCTTTCCTACCGTAAATTGCAATCATTACTCTACATGATGTCTGTCTCACGGCAGTTTTCTTTTACTCTCCAGCACGAAGAAAGCAATGCTGAGGTATATAATGGCACCTATGACGACTTTGTGAAGGGTAACTTTGTTTCCTGTATATTGAGATCCATACTCGGTCTCCTGCTTCGCTCAAATTTCTTCAACAAACGCGACTCGTGTTCGGATAAATTCATTCGATGATCGATGTCGCAGTACTTCGAGTAACTGCTTCTTCAATGAAGCTTCGAAAGCTTGACAAAAATTATTTCTTTATCAGATATTTTGTTTACTTAAATTGAACAAATTTTGACATTATTTTTGGCTAAAAAATTATATCAAATTATTTTTGCCACGCAAAACACATTGAGTGGCACTGCCACACAATGCTTCCCAGTGAGACCTTGTTTGAGATCTTCTTCGCCGCTGGCAAAAGGAAAAGCTATAGGCGGTCATGCCAATTAACTGAGTTTATTTACATGAACTACCCCAACGTTTGTGCTTTCTAAAACAATTAATGTCTTGTTTAATTTAAGACAAAGCTTGCAATAACTCGTGAATTGAGGAAATCCAGAATAAAAAATTAATTGGGTTCAAATTTGTGACATTTCTATACTGCTTAGTGTAAAGTTGAGCCTTCCTTTTGTCAGCGCCGCTGTGGAACGAAAGTCAAAGGCTGCAAAGTGGCTTGATTTTGCACGCATACTGCGATGCGTTTAATCATGAAGCATTAGGCTTGGACTTAGCATCTTTTGTAGCAGCGTCCTAAGTTCCGCAACTACGCCGGTTCTAAGTTCTCTAATGGTTTGCAGTTTTCTCAAATTTTGTATTCTAATAACTCGTTCGTTTTTATTGCACGATCTTCCTAATGATGCCCGACGCTTTCTAGCGCCCAACGGATGCAAAAATTAACTTTTTATCGGCGCTGATTTGAGATTTTGCGAATTTGTTTGAATAGAATTTGACTTGTTGCTATAAGTAATCATGCATGCGGCGATATGTGGACATGGACGCTGGAAGTTTTCTGCGTGAAGCTACGTAATGTGTGGTTCTCGTAAAAATAAATAATTTCACTTAACAGGTTGAGTTTGTTAACGCAAACAGTTCGTATGTTTAATTTTAATTGTTTGTATAATAATATTTCTTTTTATAATTGCTCATGATAATTCTATATTTTATTAAGACGCTCTGTTGAATGATCTGCTGAACGATATTTTTCATTCATGACTCATCGTTGCCTACAGTGAACGCTGCGATGTTCCATCCGTCGGGCACTGTCAATAAATATTCATATAGCTTATGTTCGTCAAGCGAAATAAATCAAATTAATTTCTGTGATTCCTTTCCAATTACTCTTACTGGCATCAAATTTAAATTCAATTAGAGTGAATATTAAGAGAAATTTAGACCCACTACTTGATGAATCGACTTCTACGTTTACAGTCATATCATGATGAATTTAATTCTGATAATTAACAAGCGATAATATCAATAATGCAAAATTTTTATTTTAATAATTTGACTTACAATGAGTATTTATTTCGCTCGTGAATGCATTCATGAATTATTTTTTCACATGCATTTAGGAGCTCCGATATATATCAATGAAAATTTAAATTTAAACCCAAATTGAGAATACTCCAAATTCGCTATATTTTTTTCAACTTCACAAAACTTACTTGGAATACAAATCAATTAGTGATTTTTAAGAACTAAGCAATGTTAATACGTCAACTAAGGACCTGACAAGCGTACGTGTGTTGTACATCAGTTCCAGGACATCCTCAAGCCGAACTACAACAGCGTAGACTTCACCGAAGTCGAGCTGCCGGCTGGGCCGGCCGAGGTGGATGAACCCAGACATAACCACTCCACCCTCATGAGTGTAAGTCATCTGACATAACCACTCCACCCTAATGAGTGTGAGTGGACACTTCACCACTCACTCACCATAAACATGCATTGCCTCTCATTAATCATCCCCTCCGAAGTGAAGTTAAGTCATTTCATGTTCAATTTATTAATCACTCCACTCAAAATTTTTCAAATTGACTTTCCTCACTCCACAATTGAGATTGCTCGTTAATTTCAACTTCATCCTCATAACAAGCGTCATCTACTAACTCTTGACTTTAATTATAACCACTTTTATAATATGTCCAGTTTAATGCTCAACAATATTGACTTGTTTGTTCTCAACTCAGATTCGACAAATGATGATCAAGCAAGAGCCGCTCTTCTTCATCGAGACAGTTAAGCACCACATGGATCAAATGGTGAGGAAAATCACAATACGCAGGTAAATTAAGAAGAGATTAAGATTAAGACAATGGTCGGAGTGTGCAATTGAATTTTGAGATAAAATTACGTTCATATACAGTATTTATTTGATGAAAGTCCACGTCACAACTCTTTCGTGGTCCCACACGTGGCCACACTCTCGCGGTCCCACACGTGGTGGGACCACATCACCACTGTCCCGTGTGCCCACTCATGGCAGGACCACATTAAAACTCTCGTGTGGTCCCACACATGTCAGGACCGCATTAAAACCCTCGTGTGGTCCCACACATGTCAGGACCTGTCTCTTATACACATCTAGATGTGTATAAGAGACAGGATGAGAATGGTGAGACTTGCGGGACTGAGATCAGCAGGACTGATGAGAATGGTGAGACTTGCGGGACTGAGATCGGCAGGACTGATGAGAATAGTGAGACTTGCTGGCGATCAGCAGGACTGATGAGAATGGTGAAACTAGCAGAACTGATGAGAATGGTGAGACTTGCTGGAGATCAGCAGGACTGATGAGAATGGTGAGACTTGCTAGACTGATGAGAATCGTGAGACTAGCTAGAGATCAGCAGGACTGATGAGAATGGTGAGACTTGCTGGACTGATGAGAATGGTGAGACTAGCTAGAGATCAGCAGGACTGATGAGACATCAGGATACACTGCCCATCAGGACTTGAGGATTTATTTGTTAAAAGCACTTTTGTATGAAGGATGTTCTGGTCTCTGGTCGATCCTTGCAACGGCTGCTGAAACTTTGTCAAGGTTTTGTTGTTTCATCATGCAAGCGGGCATTAAGAGACCATTCTCTTAAATAAGTTGGCAGAGCTTCAAAATTAACGTTTTTTTGTCTATCTATAGTAATTTTATAAATACGCGTATATCAATTTTCCTGCAGAGTGGAAATTCACAGGCAATATTTTCAACATTTACTTTTTTGAACTAGTTATTTGTTAATGTTCCCCATCGTTTATGTGAATGTTCAAAGGTAATTGTTATAAATGCTGGACTGCCATTGAAATTTTTTAATTACTATTAAATGCTCATTTCATTCAGTTTACGGCGTACGACGCTAATTCCAGTGAACCTCATGATAGATGAGTGACTCACAATGTTGCTCGGCCTCTAATTCATGATTTTAAACACATTCATTTGACTACAACATTCTCTTTTCAGTGTCTCACTATTTCCGGAATGGATCGTGGAACATTCATCCGGATTGGTGAGTGTAAATTATCCGTCTCATTATTTTCTAACCTGATAATTGAACATCTTTGTGTTTGACGAATCCACGCTAAAAAAATATCCACAGAATAGTATGAAAATAATTCTGTGGGGGCAATTTTATTATAAATTTGCGAAGATAGTTGTGAGCCCTTGTCTGAGAAATGATCTAATTGTTGTTTGTCGGTGATTATAGAATTAAATAATAAAATAAATTTCTATTAATTAGTATAAAATCTTGATGCTAATTTTGAACGATTCTGAATAATGAAGTTAGTATCCCCTCAGTATATATGGGTTGTACTCTATTTACTGCTCAGGGTGTACTGTCAGTACAAGTCCGAGAAGTAGGTTACTAATTAAATGCATGTACTACTCAGGGTGTACTGCCAGTACAAGTACGAGAAGTAGGTTACTAATCACATGCATGTACTGCTCAGGGTGTACTGCCAGTACAAGTACGAGAAGTAGGTTACTAACTAAATGTATGTACTGCTCAGGGTGTACTGCCAGTACAAGTACGAGACGTAGGTTACTAACTAAATGTATGTACTACTCAGGGTGTACTGCCAGTACAAGTACGAGAAGCCCTTCGGGGCACCGTACTTGGACACGCCCGAGGCACTTCTTTCTCACTTCCTGGGGCGCGCGCAGCAGCAAGGCTGGAAGTGGCGGTCCACAAGAACTGTGCCGCCCACCAACCCTGATAAGGACTCTTGTGAGTCACATAATATGTATAACAGAAGAGAAGTTAGTTTTATTCAAATGCATGAAGAAAACTTTGAGAGATTTTAACTTCAGAAACTGGCAGGTCCATGGGTTTGAACTGTACAGAGAGTAACTGTGAGAATTCCAATAGAGAAATTTGAGATGATGTGTCTTACAATATATACTAACCTTTAGTCTAACTGACGATATCCTTAGTTACTACGTACTAAGCTATGAATAGCACTAACAACTGTTAATAAATAAATAGATACAAAATAAAGTCCATTTGTTTCAAAATTTCGTCGGACTTCCAGTAGCTCAAAATTTGGTCAAGTATACGGACATGTTCAGTGTTACCTCTATAGTAGGATTGAGTGTTGTTTCCAGAACAAAGTAACAACTTATCTAGCTGTCGGATTTGAGAGAATGATATATGTTGAGTTATTTGAAGTTCTTAACACCTTTCATCTTCTTCGCGAGTTCATTATTTATTACTTATTTCTCCATAAAATTTGTACATATTCATATCCTAACTCTCCATTGATTTATTTATTTCATTGTCAAAATTAATAACACATTAACAAAGAATTTCGTTCCCTAAACTGCAGCCAAACAACTGCCTCAGGGCGACGAGGAAAAGAAAAAGAACTATTTCTGTAAGTATTTCCATTACTTAAAAGAGTTCATATGTATAGATTCTCTCTCTTCACAAAATTAATTTCCGGTCCTACAACCATGACACTGATTGGGTATAAAAAATTTTCCGATTTATCATGAATCACCGAGTCAAAATTAGTTCAAAAATTTCAACGCTAAAACTATATCGTAACGTATAACTGGAAATCGAGACAAACAAATTTGTTTAGTAATTCCAATTGCCAGAAACGCGATGTTTATCAATCACGAAGATTGCATTACTTTCACCTCAAAGTATACGTGAGTTTAATGCAAGGATATGCTCAAGGATGTGCTCAAGGATATGCTCAAAGATATGCTCATAGATATGCTCAATATGTTTATTGAGCCTTCTTTGTGCTCCTTACAGGCGATAAGAAACTGATGCAGTCGCTGCTGTTCGACGCCAAAGTCACGGACGTTTACAACGAGTCGGCCAACGAAGCGACGTCTAGTGTCAAGTGAGTGTTACACGCGCAATATTTCAGTTATCCATCAACATAATCGTAAACTAAAAATTGTTTGCTGACTTCAGGCACAATAACTGAGTTACCGATCAACATGGTTAATACATCCAAAATATTTTTCAGACGTCACACCTAGTAGCGGAATATTCGAGCAAAAGAACCAAAACATAGTAAATGTTTGCGGGCGTCATACGCGATAGCCGAGTTACCGATCAACATAATTGTAAACTATAAATTGTTTGCTGGCTTCATAAGTAAGAACGTAGCTATCGATAAACAAGATTGAGACCTATGCACTATTTTTCGTCACACGTAAAATCCTGGTTACCGATGAATGTGATTGAGATCTCGCATACATTCTTTTAAAATTTAAGGCTGAATTATTATCGAACGGTGTACATTATATGCCTAATAAATGAATGCTATTACAAATAATGTCACTCTGTATATGGCGAGCTAAAACAAAAGTATATGTCAACGTAATTACGTATGAAACCGGGAGACTAAGAATTGTACATCTAAACGTAGTTGACTGATTGTCTGTGACAGTTCTGCGATGGCGGTAGAGGTTCATTTTCGGTAACACGTGCTCAATTAAATCCGACCCGCTTCAACATATTTTTTTGGCTTAACAACAATTAACTCATGTTAAATAATTAGCGCTGCTTATTATCATTATTATTATTTCACGTCAATTAGCCTAATGGAGAATCGCTTATATGCATTCCAACAACGTTCAACCCATTGTAATAAGCTGATTTCCATATGAAATTTTGAAGTAAATCGAAGTTTATTAGATTGAAAAAAGTTCAAGTTCCTCGCAACAATCGAAACATCCCATATAAAGTTCGGAACAATAAAAAATGAAAATTAATATTTACTTTTTGAATAATCTTCGGAACAATCAAAACATCCCATTTGCCGCCTGTATTACTGCCCCTTCTACCAAAATTGGGGCATCCGTTTCAAAGATACACTTCTGAATTGCAATCATAGAATATTAATGAAGTACGGAAACTAAAATCAAAGAATTGATGTCACTTGTTTGCTGAAATCGCAAATTAACTAAGAATTTAAAAGAAAAGAATTGTCCACAAAAATCATATCTTTTTGTAGAAAACGTTTTGGAGACCAGCTCCATCGTCAGTTCGTAGAATCTAGAATCACAAATCGGAAGTCACAAATCAATATATAGATAGCACAGAACGAAATTAAAAACCTAAATTTACAAATAATGGACAGAGCACAAAAAAAAAAAAAACTATCTATTCACAATTTCAAGGGGATAGGAGCTAAAGTTGAATTCAAAGTGGGCCTAAGTTTAAAGATGTACAATGATTCTAAAATGCGCAAATCTGAAGTACCGGAGGTGGAAGCTAACACCCTAAAGTCACTGTCAGAAACAGCTAGGGACATCACACTACTCGGCGTGAGCGAGCACAGCCGAATGAGATCGCTGAGCATAAGGGCAGGAGTTTTCGAACCGGACAGTTTTTATCGCGCCCACCTCATTCGGCTGTGCGCACTCACGCCGAGCAGTGTGATGTGCCTGTTTCTGACAGTGACTTTAGGGTGTTAGCTTCCACCTCCGGTACTTCAGATTTGAGCATTTTAGTATCATTGTACATCTTTAAACTTAGGCCCAGTTTGAACTCAACTGTTAGCTCCTATCCCCTTGAAATTGTGAATAGATAGTTTTTATGCTCTGTCTATTATTTGTAAATTTAGGTTTTTAATTTCGTTCTGTGCTTCCAATGTATCAATTCGTGACTTCTAATTTGTGATTCTAGATTCTACGAACTGACGATGGAGCTGGTCTCCGAAATGTTTTCAATAAAGATATGAATTTTTGTGGACTTTTCTTTGCTATTAAATTCTTTAATAAAATCAATAACCAAATTATTTCAATTCAAATTAGTGCGCTGGTAGGAATATGAGTCCAAACTCCTTAATCAGGCATTGTTTTTTCTAACATAAATCCCGCGAACTACCAACTCTGTTGATGTGTGAGCTTCTTTTGCAGATTCAACCCTATTGCATGAATATTTCATGCAGGATGTTATACACTATGTAATATGACAGAAAAAAAAAACAAAAATTACTTCAACTTACAATGATTGTTTCTCAGCGGTTAGAGTAGACGCAGCTCGGAATTGCAGCCCACGTTTCAAATATGTATATTAGAGTCATATGATATTTTATAGGATAAAAGCAGCATAGCGTTCAGTTTAATTTGACTGCAATGGTATTTTAACACTTTTTAAATAATTAAATGCATTTGAAATTTTAAATTATTAACAATAAATGCTCGAGAAAAATATTTGTAAGCACAGCTCTCTTTGGCTGCATACTTCTTGCATCTGCTCTGCGACTTCGTTGGCTAACAATCATTTGCTAACAATCATTGGTTAATAAAATCATTGGTGTAATAAAAAAAACTACCATTATTTTACCTCCATGCACTCTCTCATTAGTATCCAGCACTGTTCAGCACCTAGTTACTAGTCACAGCTTGTACTAATGCACCTCCCAATGTCTCTCATTAGTCCTCTTCAGATGTACATTGAGCTCATGTACAGGTGAGATGTGCTACTTTACCCCCTATGTACCTCTTAATAATTCCTGCTACAGGCAAGGTATGCACAGGACCGTCAAGTGTGTATGATAATTTTTTTAATAGGTAAAATAACATTTATTCTGCCGTGTAGAAGAAAACATGTGTTGTACTATAATCCTTATGTCTACCAATAATTTATCTAGTTTGATATATTGTACAAATTCTGTGTGAACTTCAAAATCTCTGTATTGCTTCAGTCAACATCGTTATGATTCGCAGTCAACAATTGTAATCAAATTCCAATTTTTTTATCACTATATTTTAGGTAAACATTGATAACGGTTTATACAACAATGTGACTTCATGAATATTTTATATATGGAATTATATATGAATATTTTTTACATGGAAAAATTATAGCTTATTTTGTATTAATATCTCTGACTGATCTGATGAGTTGAAGCCACTTAAATAATTTATTGCCCTTGATTGTGCTACACGAATCTGCAGGTCAACTTTTGTAACGTGAATTATACGCCCGTGACGCCGTTACTTTTTCCTGTTCCGCAATGCGTATTCTGTCCTGTCAGCACAAAGTAAAAGTATCTATTCAATTTGATATTTGAATGCATTTCCTAATAACCATGCAAGAAAATTTTTATAAAAACAGTGGCTTTCTTTGATCTCGTTGAGAATTAGGTTTTCAGGTAGCAATCTATGAAAAGATTGCCACCTGAAGATTGTTACTCCGCAGCCCATTTATGGATGCCACTTTTATGGTGTTCGAAAAAATGTAAGAATATAAAGTGCTCTAAATGTAAACAATAAAATTAACAAAATTCAAAATAACATTAATGGTGAATAGAATTATATTTAGATCACAATTTTGGTTGGTAAAAATGTAATTTTTTGCAATTTTTGCTTTTCCTAAAATTTGTTATCAAACATTTTATAAACTCATTTTTTTAGTGTAAAATTTTTATTTTCGTTGAAGACCACACACCGATTCAAAAATCAAAAGAATCATTTGTTTCTGAATCCAAAGATGCTTGTCAATTTAAATTATAATGAAAGTGAGTTGAAATGGTGGTTTATTTAAAATGATATTTCATGGCAATTGGAGTCCGAAAACATTTTTTCGTTATTTTCGAAAGAACGTCGAGAGAGTGCATGCTACTATATCCTAAAACTTTAAACCAAATTATCTTCAACTAAATATTGCGTGATCATGTTTGTTCTATCCATGTTCAAATATAAATTGTATTTGCCGTATTCATAGCTGTTTAGATAGCACCCGGATTTTCTATCGATAACCAGGCTTATGCGTTATTATCAGAAGCTGGTTCAACTTTAAAAACAAATGACCCAAGTTAACTAGCATTAGTTGTGCGCGTATTCTGTAGTGTTAGAACTGTATAGTTTAATCACTTGAAAACGGTTCAAATTCAGAAGCGCATTAGGACATTTTCAAATGAGTGACGAATTACATTTTCAAATGATTGAAATGATTAGGCAATTTTCAAATGATTGACGATGAAACTCAACGGCCCGTGCATGATGGTAAGTTCACCGACATACCTGGAACATAGTTCACGCGAACCTGCTAAAATTTACATATATATATTAGCGTTTAAATATTCCTGTTCTACGTCGTTAACCTTTTGAACTTTTGATCATGACGAGTTTTTCCCTTCATTAAATCTTCACATGAAAGTCTAAGATTTAAACAACATCTGCTGGAGCACATGGTCTCTACGATGCAGCGAGGATCAAGTAATTTCATGAGTCCTTCATGAACTTCGGTCCCCGTTTTACTGCTCCTCTCCACTGATATTCATTTTGAGTGTTTGTGCTCGTTTTTTCGAAGATTCTTTTTTTTTCTTCTTTACTTTAAGAAATGTGTAACCTTTTACGTCAGTAGCAACTCTACTCTTCCTCACATGCGTAGCTTACTATTCAGCACATTCAGCAGCTAAACATATAATCAGTTGCTGAGAGAAAATTAATTTAATTTAATTTTTAAAGAGAAGCTTAGTTTAAATGCTGCGTACAGTTCTTAACGGCAGCCTAATATGCCACACTATAGTAGATAATTTTTGATAATATTTTTTTTATTAATGCGGGGCTGAGCACAATTGACCTAACGTTAATCCCTTTATTATTCCAAAAAATTGTCTCTCAGATATCTAGGTCAAGCTTTTCTCACTCATGTTTATTCGTGTAAAAATAATTTTGTCATTGATCTTCGTTCTCCACAACGCTTGAATATTGATTTATCATCGACGGATTATTCATGAAATAACGCTGAAAAATTCATAGTATCTCTATTCTGCTGATTTCAATAATTAATGAATAATTAATTCCTGGCTCAAACTCCCGACTGTATCTCTCAATATTTTCATTTGAAGAACTCAAGGTTTTAGTTGTATGAGGGCGGTAAAGCTTGAACCTATACTTCTCAAAAATCTTGTAGAAAAGCTTCGCAATTATTCAGTGGTTCCTGTGCAACAATGCATTCCATTGAAAATATTAAACATTCATTTTTTGTGTTGTGCATGGCTCCTTATGTGCACATACTTCATGTGCATTTGAGCAAAAAAATATATTTAGCACTAAATTGAGGATTTAAATGATCTTTCTTGCATGTATTAAAATATCTCTAGTAGGTATATGATTTCTTATCATCGCATGTCATTATCTCAATGCATTACTTTATTCCGTCGTATATGGTTATTTATGAATTGAATAAGGCTTACAGTGAAACACTGCGTCAAATATTTCCATTTATTTTCCATTTACTTTAATTTTATATTCATTCCATTTTAATATTCATTCATCCCACTGCCTTAAATGAATGCTTTTCACTTTTGTATGACCCTAGCCCATGTCGCTAGTCCTATTGCATCCCATTACAGCTAATAATTATTTTATATATCAATTCCATTTATTTTCCATTTACTTTAATTTTATATTCATTCCATTTTAATATTCATTCATCCCAATGCCTTAAATGAATGCTTTTCACTTTTGTATGACCCTAGCCCGTGTCGTTAGTCCTATTGCATCCCATTATAGCTGATAATTATTTTATATATCAATTCCATTTATTTTCCATTTATTTTAATTTTACATTTATTCTATTTTAATATTCATTCATCCCAATGCCTTAAATGAATGCTTTTCACTTTTGTATGACCCTAGCCCGTGTTGCTAGTCCTATTGCATCCCATTACAGCTAATAATTATTTAATTTATTATAAAGCTTGCCAATAAATTACCCTAACCCCCATCGTGCTCCCGCCATGCAGCCAGGACTATTACAACAGCACCGGAATCCGCACCGCCTTCGTGGCCACCCGCAGCGGCCTTACGCGGTGGCAGGACACGCCTGACGCTCCCCAGACTGATGGACCGTGAGTCATGAATATAGTGAATAGCCTTGAAATAGTGAGTACAATGAGTGCGGTGAATATAGTGAATAGCCTTGAAATAGTGAGTACAATGAGTGCGGTGAATATAGTGAATAGCCTTGAAATAGTTAGTACAATGAGTGCGGTGAATATAGTGAATAGCCTTGAAACTGTCTCTTATACACATCTAGATGTGTATAAGAGACAGGTACAATGAGTGCGGTCAATATACTGAATGTGGCGAAAAGAGTGAGTGTGGTGAATATAGTGAGTATAATGGATGCGGTGAATATAGTCTGTCTCTTATACACATCTAGATGTGCGGTGAATATAGTGAATAGCCTTGAAATAGTTAGTACAATGAGTGCGGTGAATATAGTGAATAGCCTTAAAATAGTGAGTACAATGAGTGCGGTCAATATACTGAATGTGGCGAAAAGAGTGAGTGTGGTGAATATAGTGAGTATAATGGATGCGGTGAATATAGTGAGTATAATGGGTGTGGTGAATATAGTGAATATAATGAGTATGGTGAATATCGTGAATATGATGAGTGTGGTGAATATAGTGAATATAATGAGTGTGGTGAATATAGTGAATATAATGAGTGTGGTTAATAAAGTGAATATAGTGAGTGTGGCGAATATAGTGAATATAATGAGTGTATCGAATAGAGTGAATATAATGAGTGTGGCGAATATAGTGAATATAGTGAGTGTGGCGAATATAGTGAATATAATGAGTGTGGCGAATATAGTGAATATAATGAGTGTGGCAAATAGAGTGAATATAATGAGTGTGGCGAATAGAGTGAATATAATGAGTGTGGCGAATATAGTAAAGTGATACGCCTGGTGCCACACAGAACGATCAACTGTGGATAACACAAGCGCACGTCAGGTTGTATTTGACGCCGTAGAATTTTTTGAAGGAAAATTATCAATGGCCCAAAGCGTAGCAGTAAAATCAGGAACCTAATAACGTTTTTCAATAACCACTCTAACCTCAATTTGGTTGCATAGAAAAAATATACGGGAAACCCCGAGTTCATTTGTAGACAGTGAGTCTAGGCAAATGAAAAAATATATCTACAGATCGTAAGTCAAGTCGTCATAAAGCTGTGTTAACTATATAGCCAGGCAGCGATGAAGGCTGGATCCATAGTGGAATTCCACTTATTTATGCATGGTATCTCACAATCCATTATCCTTCTTTTTCACTCTTTTCAATAAAGGAATTCACAGTGGAACTTTGCACAGTTGATTGCTACATATGCTCCCAATACTGCAATACATAATTTCAAACCTTCACTCTAAACGCAGAATCTATGAATAATAAAACGATGAATACGTGTGTAATTAAATGAAGTTACAGGCACTTCTTGGAGGAGAACAACCGAGCCATCGACGAGGTGTGGTACCGGCGCGCGGTTGACTACTTCGAGAAGGACCCCGAGGCGTACGTGTACGCGGTACCATTCGACGCAGGTAGGTCGAAATGACCCACCAGATGTACCAGTACTTTGCACTATCTCTAATTGGGTGAAATTTGTAATATTTGCTTCAAATTAATTTCAGTACAGAGTAACTCTTTCAAAAGGATTCTTGCAAACTTTGAATAAATTTTCATATTTATTAAATGTGAACTTACACTCCCAATTTATATAAAATTAAATGTTATAATATAATCTTTTTTGCAATGTTACATGATTTCACGAAATTTGAGGTCGAGGTCGGCACAAAGATATCGTCAATGCTCGTTAAAATAACCTCCGCCAAGCCTCAATAAAACATGCAAATAAAAACATTTGAATATGCAAAAATATTGGCAGGTTCTTCTTTAAAATTAATAACCGCATAGCAGTAGAATATAAATTAACCACCTATTGCTTGGTTAATTTTAAGCACCGGTTGACCTGCAGGGTGTCTGATAAACCTGCTTCCTGTCACAGACAACCCACCATTCTAGCAACGCTGGAATTGAACGGATATTTCAACCTTAATTTCAATAAATTCACTTCATTGGTCAGTATTTATGAGAGAGAAGCAGCTTCAAAAATACTAGAATCTCCTTCAATGAATGCAGTTTTAATTTCTAAAGAAACTCAGAAAATAAAAAAAAACAGCTCCTTAAACAAAAGCAACTAACACTATAGACCATCTTGCATGCGCTATAAAGCATATTTCAAAACAAAGAAATTGCCCAAAAAAATCAGCTTCAATAAAAAAACTTTTGCTAAATAAAAATTTTTCAAAAATCAAAGTATATATTATTATAATATATATTATATATTTTACATTATGTATAAGCATCTCCATAATTGTAATTTGTCGTATGCAGGAGCGCGCAACCTGAGCGAGGTTCTGATGACGGTCACCCGCGCCATCTACGTGGGTGAGGAGGGCCTCTACAAGGCACCCGTGGCCGTAGTGGGAGTCACCATCACGCTCGCTAAGTTCATCGACCACTTCATCAACGGTACCAAGAAGGTAGCTTAATTTATATGTTCTTAAATTATATACATATGTCGGTTATTTAATTCATGTAGAAAATATGTAATTCAACATGTCCAGTTCGATTAATTTGATAACATATGTGCAACGGAAGCTGCGTGAGAAGTTGTGTTATTTGCGATTTTGCACAGCTTTTTAAATGTAAACATGTGCTTTAAATTTTGTGCATTGTCATCGATATATTGAATTCCATCCATAAATGAAAGGCCAATTATACATAAATACAACGTCATTAATGAAAGCATCGTTAAAAACCTATCACAATTTGTCATTGCCTTTGTCTCAGTAAATCATTTAATTATATTTTATAACAAAGAATATTATTCTATAACATAAATTCTATATTTATGTAACAGCATAACAGTGTACTTGAATAACGTAGAGTCCCCCCTGTCATAGAATAACATTATTTTAAATGACGAAGAGTAGAATCCTTCGTTTGTATAGATTAACAATACATATATTTACACACGTGCGATCGATGACCAGAGAATTCGTTGATTTATATTATCAGTGGGTGGAACTTTTCTTGATTTTTTTGATAATATAAATCAACGAATTCTCTGGTCATCGATTGCACTTGTGTAAACAAGTAAATTCTGCCATCTGATATAAATTAACAATATATTTGTACATTACATCACAGTGCACAAGTGCTTCATGCAAGGAGAGCAAGCTGTGCAAGCGGCCCGACCTGGACTGCTACCTGCTCGACGACTCAGGCTTCATCGTCGCCTCTGAGAAGGACGAGAACACCGGCAGGTTAGTAGATCAGCAACTCGATGATTATTGCGGCAAAATTGTGTAATCAATAGCCAAAGCTTCTTATGTTTGCTAGTTTCGGAGAATGCGTTTATTATCTCTGTAGGATGTTGATCCAAAACATGTTGCTTGAAATGATCTTTTATAGGAAAAAATGACGATGCTAATGCAGCTTGATGGTTTAGGTGATCCCGCAATCAGTTTCAGTTCGTCGGATTCTTCGACAATATCGAAAATACTATAATGAACTTCCAATAAGAATTTAAGAGGAAAGAAATGTCAAGTAAATTCTCGATCTCTTCATCGAAAATATTCTCGAAGAATAAATGATGGAATTTACTTGGCGTTTTCTTTTGTTTTAAATTCGCGATGAACCTGAGATTTAATCAAATAATTGATATATGAATTTTCAATCCGCTGTTTATATAACAGATTCTTCGGTGAGATCGAGGGTACAATTATGAACTCGCTGGTGATGTCCGAGGTGTACAACAAGGTGAAGATCTACGACTACCAAGCAGTGTGCCTCGAGAATGTCAAAGAGGGCAGCGTAGCTAGCATACTACTCACGGTGAGTACCACATTAGTGGTACTGTAGTACTCTACTCACGGTGAGTACCACTTTATCTACTGCAGTACTCTACTCACGGTGAGTACCACTTTATCTACTGCAGTACTCTACTCACGGTGAATACCACTTTATCTACTGCTAGTTAAATATTCCATGCCCCATTCTTTTATGATATCTTATCCGATTACCCAATAATTTCATTACGAATTAATTACCTGAGAATTAAGGCTTCGATACATATGAACCATCATTTTATTTTCACTGGCCGTAGTGATTGGATGGACCTCTTGGCGGGACTTGAAATGAATCTCAAATCTTAAGTTTCACTTTCCACTCTTCATTCACAATTAGATATTTGTAACTGAGATTCCGAGTCATATTTTATTTAATACAACATTTATTTTTGTATCAACAAAGTTCATTTTCTGTTCGTCAGCGAGATTTAGGATTCATTAAAGAAGTAGGACTTATAAAAGGATTATAATATATTATTTTTGCTGCGTAAGGGCTTAAGTATTAATCCCATTCTGTGCCTACCACCAGCCTGTGCAAGTGATCAACTGGACAGTGCGATGGCTCGCCACGAACATCATCTGGTTGCTGGTACAGACGCAACTCTACCAGCTCTGGGACTCTAATGAAGCTTGGGCTTATTTGCACGAAGCGAATCAGAATCCTTATGCGTATATTGATCCATTACGAGAGCCTTCTTTCAGACCAGAAGGTTCTTTATACCAGCATCGTACCTACTCCGAGGACCGTTACAGAAACAGACAAGCGTTTGGGGCGCAAGACGGCATCGGAACTGGTCGTCAGAGTCCTGATCGCAACAGCCAATCTTTCGTTCCAAAAGGCAGCGGTAATCAGCGATCGTTCGCTCAAGGGGAATACGACAACCTGGGCCAAGTGGGGCGCGACACTTACGGTTACAAGGCATCGGGGGGAACTCGTGGTCGGTCCTTTGCAAACAGCGATAATTCGAACAATAATAATTATCCCGACACTCTAGAGTACGACACGCAGTTGCCCTTCGCTACAGAGGGCGTGCCGGAGTATGATGTCCATGGTGGCACCGTCGTGGCTCCTGGTGAGTGAAAACGAGCTTGAAAAATTATGTAGTAAAGCATTAATTTAATTGAGAATGATCATTTTTTCACAATTAATTCGGGTCTAGTGGGTAATACTGCAATTTAAATGCATTGGTCGGGTGCTTCTAATTGATTCAGGATTATTCCTTTACTAATATTATAATTCGTTTTAGGTATCATTGAAGTTATGTCGTTTAAAATGTTTTAAACTTATTTTAATCCATTTTAATTTTTTAAGTGGTATTCTGCACTCACAATTCTCACTTTAAATTCATTCATTTTTTGCGTTACTTCAAGATGTTCTGAATTTGTTTCTATATCAGATTTCTTTAGTAGATGGTAGAAGAACAAATGTTAATCGTTGCTGATGAGCCCGGGCTAGAATTCATTTCTTTGAAGAAGCCAGACGCCAGACCCTAATCATAATCTTTTCTAGCACATCAACGGTTTAGTCCAAAAATGCATCTTTCGCAGCAACCAGAAGCTCTTGTGGTACAGTACATTAAATTCCTGAACTAATTCATCCACGACGTATTTACCTTGAAGATCGAATCCCGAGTCGTCGACGACGTGAAGCTGAGACCGTCGTCGCAATAGTTCCGAGTGACGACGTCGAAGAGCCCCTCGATGTCGACGGGGAGACCAACGCTGCAGAGGACTCGCTCCTAAGTAGATAAGAGTGTTGTGTGCTTACATCCACGAAGACAACACAATATCCTCTTCCATATTAGTGAATTACACGCGGAATCATGATCCATTGTCTTGATAATTACCGATGAATTTTTTCGGTTGTTCCGAAAGGGGAACGCAAGAGACTGGGATACTATTTCAAGACCGTTTCCTGAATCTTTTTCCTTCGTTTACTCTAATTCTTTATGTATGCAGAATATTTTGTCCTCTTTAGTTCGACTGACTGACTGTTTCGCGAGTAAGCATACCGTGACCATTTTTTCCCTAGAGCTTTTTCTTACACACTGACCATTGACACGATTTCCATCATTATTGTTACGTTTGATTTTATTTCGACCATTTCACTTTGAAAATTTTATTGCAATAAAAAGACTATAATTTCTTCACGCGCTTCAAAGAGCCGTTCAAACCTCGGACATTTTGATCGAGTTTGCTCCGCCCCACTACCCAGACACGGCCGAGAACTTCTACAACCTAACCGAACGCGAGAAGATCGCTCAGCAAGCCGTCGACTACGACGACCTTCTGGCCACCGACGCCAGCAACGATGGACACGAGTACCACGAAGAAGAGTTCACCGTCGAAGACTACGACGGTGACGAGTTTTATTGCTTGGCGTGCGACTGATCGAAAACTAAAACCTCAAGTTCCATTGAAATTAAAGGAGTTCAAATTTAATCGAGTGGAAGTTTGATGAAAACATTAACAGAAAATTGGCTCGACTCTGCAGACGTTTTACGATTAGCTTTAGTTTACTAACACTGCTATTAGAAAAAATTGCATTCAGTGTGCAAAGAATGGGTTGTACAATGTACAATTTCAGATAGCTGATGGCTGCGTTCCTGTGATATAATAACTGTACGTCATCGTTCTGATGAGTTGATGATTAACACTAAGCCGGTCGCCGTGTAAAGCAACTGAATTACGATAAAGTTTAAAGAGCTTTATGTCGATGATTTCATCTAAAGTGTATGCTTTTGTTTCATTTCTCAATTGGAAAAAAAAATTTGAATGGTGCCAATGGTTAATGAAAATTTTGAGCACCAGCAGTGTTCGGAAATTTGACGAGCTCGCCTCTCGTAAAACTTCAATGAAAATGGATTCCACTTTTCTTTCATTTAACTAGTTTTTTCTGGGGTTTCTGTAATATAAGAAAAGAGCGTTGTTATGATTCTTGTGTCTGTACACTCTGCTTCAAATTATGATGAAATGAAATTGTTGCAAATTCTTCGAGTCTACTGAATATGTCTTCTAAGCCACTAATAATTTTGGCTTATAATCTAACACACTAACCCGTTTCTCAGCGTGCCATATATTGGAACATAAATATTTAAGCTAGTCTATAATTTTACATGTTGTTATACTCTTTTTTTTCAATTTCCAGTGATCTCATTTTAGTGAGATTGGTAATATTTAAGCAAACTATTGAAGCTATTATCTTTTACTTCAATTTCAAATCATTACGACCATCATACTTTATCTATATTTTTGCTAAATAGGATTGTTGATTTATAATGCGAATCAAAGTTACACAAGCATTTACTCGCCACTTCATGGAATAGTTTTCTGCAGAACTAGAATCGTTTTAGATTCTTCCGTTATAAAATTTCGACTTATTTCTGTCGCTAATCGGTCTATTTTTTCACATGGGTGACTCAAGCAATATTCAGTGATCTTCATTATCTTGCTATTCACACCAAAACTACCAATATTCGTATGATGTATCATGATGAAATTGAGGACTATTAAATCAAATAAATTTATTTGCAGATATGGAAGACGTTCCACAGACTGAAGGCGAGGGCTTCCCTCAGCTCGAGGTGGGGCGATTTTCGATTATTCAGATCCAAATAAAGACATTTTTCTTCATTTATTTGACCAATCCAATATTGTAATTTCATCGATTGTGAACATTTTTAATCACAAGGTTTCTCGGCTTTCTTTACTACACATTACTGGCATTTTTTATTTAAAAAATGGAGGTTCTTCATGAAACGAGGATAGCAATTAAATCTCGATTGAAAATCGATCACATCCATGGTTGTGGAACTTTTGCAAATTTATAAATTTTTTACAGTAGTAAATAATAAATTATTTATTAAAAAACATATCATTATCTATTATTTTAGTAACAAACTCCTATGCAGCACTCGTCAAAATAAAACAATAAGTTTAGTTTCCTTAACTACAGTTTAGATTCATTATAAAATATATATAAAATATATTGTCGTTCACTAAGAAATTCATTTCTTTTCACAGCTCGCCTACATCAACAAGACCAGGCCCCGTCCCTGCGATAAAGAAGTTTATCTCTACAACCTGAACATGGAGAAACTGAAGGACCCCAGCGGCCGCTTCTCTGCCGTCAAAGGGAAACTCTCCAACTGCCACTCACACGGCTGTGGCAGGTAATGTGGCAGCACCTATGAGGGTGTCGGTGGCAAGTGGAAGAGCTGTGACAGGTAATGTGGCAGCACCTATGAGGGTGTCGGTGGCAAGTGTAAGAGCTGTGGCAGGTAATGTGGCAGCACCTGTGGGTGTCGGTGGCAAGTGGAAGAGCTGTGGCAGGTAATGTGGCAGCACCTGTGGGTGTCGGTGGCAAGTGGAAGAGCTGTGGCAGGTAATGTGGCAGCACCTCTGGGGGGTCGGTGGCAAGTGGAAGAGCTGTGGCAGGTAATGTGGCAGCACCAGTGGGTGTCGGTGGCAAGTGGAAGAACAGACCGTGTGCCTGCAGTAATTACAGAAGAGGAGAAAACTGTTTAAGAAACCAAGCAGCGATTGTATTTTGATGTGATCAAACATTTTCCATCCTTGTATTACCGATCGTCACGAGTCTTGCTCATCAATAATCATGGCTATGGTATGAACGACAAAATTATGAAACAGGTAACAGGTTTTCATTGCTTTCCAGATAAAACTTCTTTTACATTTTCCTCATTCAATCGCTCCTTCAATATTCCTGCATTTATTGTTATTTCAATCTATTTTCAAATGGATCTTTAGACAGTATGAAGCGAAATAGCAATCTAACCAAGTTCTAACCAAAAAATAAATTGCTGATGGAGAAATAATAACTAATGTAAAGTGACCTAAATGCAAACTACACACATGAAATGTGTTTCTCATGACAAATCGTGGAGTAGAAGCTAAATTTCAGCCGAAAAAATTATCTCACTTTTATTCCTGTGTTTTACATTTGCAAATTGCCATTGGCAGAAAAATCGTCTGCGAAGAGGACTTGATCCTAGCTGAGGCTTGGGCTAAAAGATTCTTCTACGATTTATTAGAAATTATCTGACAATACATTGAATAAATCTTTTATAAGTCCAATACTGGGAAATTTGAACATCTGCGACAATAATATTGATAAATGCACTCCTCATTTTTTTGCCGCATTATTTCTGGTCACAAGAGACTATTTTTACACTACCTTGTTGTAAAATGTGTTTATTTTATTTTTTAATCTTATATTTCTGCATCATCTACTTCATCAGCAATGTGTTCATCATTCTCAATACTTGGAGCATCAGCAAATGTTATAACCTTTTATTTACTAAATTCCAATCTCTTCGTAGGCCTTTCAGTGTACAAAAAATCATGAAGACGAACCTGGTGCTGATCGTGGTGGACAACACTTGTCCGTGCGACAGTCAACGCGTGGACATCGAGCCCACTGAGGTGATCTACACAGAGGAGACGCTGTGTGGTCACCTGCTCAGCAATAAATACAGGAAACGACCTGAGAAGTGCATCAACTATCATCCTGACGTGAGTTTACATGAAAAGCTATTAGCAACCAATGATAATGTTTATCAATTACAGATCTCCAAAGTTATTCTTTTGTATACCAGTTAATAATCCGTGACTGACACTTCGCATGGCACCCGCAGTGAATAAGTGATGGTAATATAAACCTAAAGGCTGGTACAAAGATTGAACATTTTGAGTAGAGCTAGTACAGTTTGACGATCGATTTTTGTCAAACTAGCGTTCGTCAACCTTTTCCTGAAGCGGAAGTTTGTCCACTTAATTTTCCAATTAATTAGACAACTAAGAGAATGTTTGCTACCTACCCATTAGAAAAAGATCAGTGAATGTTCCTTTATATCCACCAATTTATAATTATTTTCTTGATCATCTTTTCGACCAGCACGGGCTAAAAAAATTTTCAGCTTTTTCATTCATATATGAATGAACTAATATTTTAGTACGTACAGGATTCCTAGTTAAAACAGTTTCTCTCCTCGTTACGTTTACCGCTCCTTATCCTGAATGCCCTTTAAAAAAATATAGATGACGCAGTCCTGTCATGGGATTTCATCGGAATTTTATCCCCGAGCATTTCTTGGACTGAGTAGGAATTTTTTTCACTAGCTTCATGCATGGTATATTATTCCTGGTTTCACCATTACCCATCATTTCCTCATCGCGATAACGTTAACAGCTGACGGTTCAAAATTTTGTAATATCTGGTAACCGTCATTCAAATTTTTCAATAAAGCTTAAAAAATTTGAATTAATTAAATCATAGAAAGAGCATTATCGTTATCCTACGACTCTAGACTAATATTTCATATGCATGGGATAGCAAGGATATTGTAAAGTCATGTAGGGATTCCATAAAAGACTGGAGACGTTGTTGACATTTCAACGTTGAGCTTTAATTATTAAACGGAAAGAAGTTTTATCAGGCCACAATTGAGTAGTTTTCGTTCCGTCCCATCGATCCCTTATCAAAAGAATGGTAGATTTCTCTTATTTTGCAATTTATCATGAATCAATTTGAAAACAATTAATACCACGTGATTCTTTACATATTTCAGTTTCATTGGAAAAAGAAACATAAATTGAACTGCTTAAATTTTATTTATAATGAGTGAATATTTTGAGCGGCAGTATTTCATGAATATTTGTGATAGTGAACCTCTGAGACTTTCGTGCATCACTCATAATCATATATCCGAACTTATATACGTAATTAATTCGTTTGGATCTTACCTATAGTGAACCAATTTGTATGGATTAATCGATTCTCATTTTTCTGATGTCAAATGATGGCCGTGAAAGTTCAATTATCTACTATTTTTTCCGTTCTCAAGACATTTTTTATTTTTCTTCCTCCTTCCTCTGTTTTGCGAGTTCTATATAGATGCATGCAATAGCTTTCAGGTTTTTCGTCTTTCCCTCATCGGTTAGCAGCCTTCATATATTTCTTTACTGAAAAAATTAGATGCCTTTTATTGCATAATTTCACACCTGACGCAGGAATGGCCGAAGGATTTCGAAGTCGTTCCAACCCCTCCTGATGAAATTCCGGTAATGGTTTTAGTGTTCCTTTAATGTAGCGAATTATTAACGGTTCACAAACTTAACTGAAAACTTATCTTTTTTAAAAATTTACAAATGTTTTCCCCGGAGTATTTAAACTTCATAAGACACCCCTAGTAGAATTTTATCTGCAGCTTTGACCAAAGCGTCGCGTTTTGTCAAACCATTACTAATTAACTAACTAATTAATAACTTAAAAGTAATTTCACTAATTATCTAATTCATCGGCTGCCGTGACTTTTTCTTCGGTATTCCTCTTCCATCGTCGGGGAAAAGGAATGATTTACAACGCCGCGTGCGTTGTAAATTTGAATTCTACTCATTCATAATGAATTAAGGGCTTTTGCGAAGTAAAACAAGAAACATGCAATGGTAAATATATAACTCAGTACTCACTGCAGTGAGTGACAGAGAGCGCATTTTCTCGTCGACGAAAACGTGAAGTAACGGACAGACGGACAGACAGACGGACGGACGGACATGACTATCACAATAGCGCTTTTTTCATGAATGAGAAAATGCGCTAAAAACCTTGCAGCTCAAATTTTTCTTGTTCTCATCTTTGCCTGAAAACCTTTAATATCAATATTCACCTGATATGGCATTAATAATGTTTTCTTTTATTACATTCAAATGCTATCGTATGCACTGGCAATTATTTTTTAAGCCCTGATATTTTTCCATTTTATTAACGCGTGTTACCTGAGTGGTATTGAGTATCTATGGTTCGTGTAATCAGATTACAATTATTTATTTCAAACTTACCGCTTCCAAAGAAATTCTGTGCCTCTTTTTGAAAATTTTTGTTAATAAAACTACTGAAAATTATCAAACCTTCTCATCAATCTAGGCATAATAAAAAAGAACTGATATTTACGACGCCTCCAAACCACCCGTGAAGTGAAAACTTCTCTGTCGAAGTTTTACCGCTAACTTGATTAAATTCTGAAGAATATTCAATATATTCAATTAATCATTTGGATGGGCAAATGAAATGAAATGTATGTTATATTATAATTATTTTATCATTATTTGCATTATTATTGTTTATGTTGATGTTATTATTATTATTGTGATTATTATTATTATTATTATTATTATTATCATTATTATTAATATTGTTATTATTATTATTATTATTAATATTATCATTATTTTTTTTTGTTATTATCATGACTACATGTATCATGTATTTCCAGCACGCACATAACGCTTGTTCTGCCACTACAGGAGGAGAGGATCGAGATCTGCGCAGGGTGCAGCCACGGCGCCAGCCTCGTCGCGGTCACCGTAGCGCTGCTGCTCGCGTCCTGGAGTCAACGCTGATGATTTACCTATGGACATTTAATCTAACCAAGCCTAGCATTAGATTTATAATCATTTTCGTGGATAAATTTCAACCAGAAGAAGTCCTCGATTTATTGTGATGCTTTTTTGAACAACTCTCATTGCGGGCGATCATGCTTTGCACATGACAAAGATTTCAGTTCTATTTGAACATGGATTTTGAACCATCTCAAAACTGAAAATTATTTCAAAGTGGAATTTAACAAGAAATTTGTGACTTTTACTTCTAATTGTATTACTGGAAACAAATTCTACAGAACGATTCTTTGCGTTAAGCGTAAAGGGAAGTCATCTAGACAAACATTGTGACCAAACGTGACGGCTGTTTCAAGCCGCTTCATGACCTACAAGTAGTTAGCAGGAGGTGGCGACTGTGTTTGGTATAGTTTAGATTGAATAATGATTATCATTTCGTAAGAAAATATTAGAGCACACTTTAGCTTCTGACTGAAGGTGTTCATAATTCTAGATGTGAGGGATGAATCGTCTCAATTACATGTCCTCCTTGGTTGCGAGTTCAACTTGTTGCTAGCTGTTGATGAATATTAAGAGAGTTCCAGGCAGCCGTAGTCCTAAATACTGTATTAAAATGTGTTTTTCTGTGTTGTTAATACCACATTTATATGGATTGTTAATGCATAGTTGACTGTTTTGTTCGTAGACTGAATGTGTTAATTTACACCTGTTTCGACTCCATGTCAGCTTCTAGTTCATACGGAGCTCGTGAATTCTTTCCATATACTGAGAAATTTGCAGTTTCTCAAAGACAATAAATAAATTAAAGTTTCGCGGCAAAGTTGCCATTTTTTCTTTCTGAATGATCAAATTTATTGTGGTATTTTAGCAAGCTCTGTCGCTTCTTGTTGACATCACCGAACACAATATGCCTGCAGCTGTTCTAGTGCGCTCCTTGATATATTCTTCCTCATGAGGTATAATTAACAGAAGTAATTGTTTAATTAATTTCTTTCTATATTCGCTGAAATTATTGATGTTTTAGAAACTATGAGCAAGTATATTCATTGTGATCGCATACACAGTTATACAACTGAAGGGAATCTCTCGCGACCGCGGTACAGAATGCACGTGTAAAATGACATTTTTCACAGAAAATGTCTCCTTCCTTTTGAGAATAGAGGCAGGAAAGAAGCGTTTCCACATCTGAATTGTAAATGAACTGGACAAGAAATGAAAATGTTAATTCTGTAAAGCCAAGTTAGCCATTGCTGCCAACGTAATGGATAAAGGAATTTCAAGCGCAGATTCGCTGCGTCAATAAACTAACATGAGGTGCTAAAGAATAGTTGCAGTGGTGAGAAGGTGACTTGTAAGATTTTTTAAGAAAAAATCGTTTAAATTTAGAACGTGATGAGGAGTCCATTTTGTATCTAATCAGCCTTTCTTAAATTCCCAAACAACCTCTCAGGTTTTTGAAAGATTTAACCGTTTAAAATCATTTAATTTAGCCCCTGACGACTAAAAACTCCTTTCCATTCCCTGAACTTGAGATAGTTCATTCCTCAATACAACATATCCTTTACTTACCAAGTTCATGTTCTAGTCGAACTTCTTAAAATAATTACTTTCTAATTCTACTACATTTTTCGCGGTTCTCTAACGCCTAAATCAATTGCATATTATAACTTGTCTATCTGATATGCCTTAGTTAATTAGCCTGTACTCGGCGTCTTTTACATGTGTCAAATCCGTGTAATATTTCGTTACTCTTTGTACCAAGCAATAGAAGGAATGATATAAAAGGTATGAGTAGTTTCTCTCCAAAGTACTTCGTATGATACTTATTTATCTAGATGTGCCAAGTGTGACATTTTCCGACTGTCTTTTGAGGTTGCTAACAGCAACTACCAACACAGGTAGCACGGCGAAGAATCCTTTAAAGTGGAAGAGTCTAACGTCCAGCGAAGCTAGAATTCTTAATACTTAAGATTTTATTAAAATCATGTAGGGATAAAATTCTTCATTTCACCCTGGGTATTGTTTGAATTGATCGATGTCAACAGAGATAAATTTACTTACAGAGTTGGTAAAGTCACATTTTTGGGTTTCTAAGCCAGTATTTTGCTACCTGTGACTTGGTAGTTGGCGCTTCAACCGCTATTTTGTATTGTAAATACATATTTTGAGGTACTCCGTTGACGAAAGCAACCATTAGATCTTTCTTGGAATATTTGTAGAATGTTACTTCCAGAGGAGGTGACAGAAAGCTACTTAATAGCTTATACATCATCATCAAATTCATCATTATTTGATCATAATTTACATTCATCATCCACGTTGCGTTGAACTCATCCAGCGGATCAGCTTGATCGGTGGTCTGAGAGAGAAAAACGTGATATTCTTTCAGAATTTATGTCTGTTTATGTTATCATTATACAGCCGTGTATGGCTGTATAATGATTGATGTGACATTTATTCACAAAAGTAAAAAATTCCCCGCAATAATTCAAAAAGCATTTGTTCAATTTTTGGCAGGTGCAAATCTACATTCAATTTTATCGCGAGTGAAACAATCCTTTGACCAACCGAAAATATGCTTCCGCCCACCCCTGATTTTATATTGCATTTTCCAAATATCATGCAGAAAACTTGTTTGGCCACTAATTCAAAAATGAATGGTTAATATTTCAATGGTTGTATTATAAGTGAGGCTTCGAGACGACGGACTTCGCACATGAGGGCAGGCGCCTGCTGTAACACGAGAAAAGAAACGGCCGAGTATTGTTACTAATTAGGACTGTATTGTCCCTGTCTCTCTAAACTGGATATTGGACGGAACGCTGTGCAGATTTAATTTGATTTGGAAGATATCGCCGCTTTCTTCTTTGGCAGGAACTTGACTTATCGTGGAACTTGAAGATTCAATCGAAATGAATTGAATCAAATTCACTTTCACATTCTGATTGCACATAATGACGGAACTCCATGTGTAGTGAAAACTAGTAAGATTCGTAAGTAAGTAAGATTCGTAATAATTTCGAAATCTACTTCTGCATGCATTTTACAAAATATTTTCATCTCCCTGGTCATCAGAAATGAACATTGCTGTGGCCGTTAAAATTGTTAAATTTTCTACATTTTATACCTGCTCTATCACAATTGATATCTCTTCAATTATTCGTACTTCAAATCTCGTCAAAAACTTCTAATTGCAAAATGCATTCAGATAAAAGTTCTGAGTTTATGACAACATTTTTGTCGACCTACGAGCCATTTGTAGAACTGTTAAGCCGTGGCTGATGCCGAATTAGGAGTCAGTTGTGCAAGGCTGCGCATAAATAAAGTGTGAGTAAACTATCATGAGCTCATCAGTGCATCGACAAACAGCGTCTTAAATGCTTTCATTACACTTTGAGGAGGTGAACAAATGTTCGCTTAATTTTGAAGCAGCCAAACTTAGGGTTCTTCACAGAAGTGGTTATGAAAAATGTTGATTATTAGTATGTTCGCGTAGAAAATAATGGGCATGTTGATCATGCCAAGTACTGCATCCACGCTGGACTGCCATCTAGGAGATCTGGACTGCAGTTAATTGAAGCGCTGCGTGGCTCGTCGTGAGGATGAGATCTGGACAGCAGTTAACTGAAGCGCTGCGTGGCTCGTCGTGAGGCTGAGATCTGGACAGCAGTTAACTGAAGCGCTGCCTGGCTCGTCGTCAGGCTGAGATCTGGACAGCAGTTAACTGAAGCGCTGCCTGGCTCGTCGTCAGGCTGAGATCTGGACAGCAGTTAACTGAAGCGCTGCCTGGCTCGTCGTCAGGCTGAGATCTGGACAGCAGTTAACTGAAGCGCTGCCTGGCTCGTCGTCAGGCTGAGATCTGGACAGCAGTTAACTGAAGCGCTGCCTGGCTCGTCGTCAGGCTGAGATCTGGACAGCAGTTAACTGAAGCGCTGCCTGGCTCGTCGTGAGGATGAGATCTGGACAGCAGTTCAGAAGTCACCCGCTGGACTCTTTTATTCCAGTTCATTGGTGTGGGAGGGTGGGTGTTATTCATCTCGAATTGTGAGACGTTATGAAGTCTGAATGTTTTTAATTGTGTTTATACTAAGTGTAGATCTATGTAAAATTAAGCAGAATTGTGAAGACATAACTAGTTAACATGTTGACATTTTTTGAATGAAAGAGAAGGTGAGAGGCTAAATGACGTAGTTAGAGCCACTCATGTTCTTTCCTTATAGCTTAACGATCTCAAGATCACGTAATTTATTTAAATAATTATTTCTATTTAAGCCTGAACAACGCTTTTTCAAGTCGATAACGGCCTATTTCGGTTATGTTAGCAAAGTCATAAGGCGTGTACCTCGTTAAAACTATATGTAGTAAAGTGATAATCGTACGTTCTATCAATTGCTACATTTTAGCCTGATTGCTTGATTTTTCCTTTCAATAAAGATATCTAAATTTTTGAAAAATCGTTTTTTGTTGCAGTGCTCGGTTAATGTGAGTGCAATAACCGGACTCGGTGTGTTACGTTAATTAAAGTGAGTGTTGTATTAACGTTTAGTCAAATAAATATGAGGGTGACGTTGCTAGTGTTTTGTACGTGATTGTCTCCAATACCTAAGAGTGATCCATATACTTAATTAACTTGTATTTTATCTTTATAAAATTAAAAGGATGAGGGGTTCAGCCTGAAGTTGTGTTGACCGTGTCGCTGTCGTAATACATGTAAAAGTATGTTGCATACTTGAACCTGAGCGAAAATGACAGTTTCTTGTAACACCAAAACCTATAGTTGGGCTTGATCAAACGAAGCCAACGGGTTATAATGAGGACCACGAGACAATATAAGTCGTCCTATCCTTAAAATAATAGAATGTAGTTTATTGCAATTAAATGTTGTTGAATATTGTTAACTTCTTACACGATTGGTTTCAAAAGACAAAATTACGATTATGTATCGCGAACCCCACAAACTGAAATTAATTAAATGCTTGTAAATAGTGTAACTTGAGACACAAAACATTTGTTATGCAAGACCAGTTACTAGAATGTTAGTTACTTCGATTGTGTTGTTGATAGAACATATCAGTAGGCCTATGGTGATTAAATAGCAGTTTCAGCATGTAATCCAGTGCAGTGAATAAATTTTTCAAATTTGGTCTCGTGAAAAAACTAATGGAAGTTCAGGATTCCGAGTACCGAATTCTTGCATGAAGGCAGCGCAACACGAAACGCCATGATGGAAACCACTGCTTCAATATTTAAAGTATTATCCACATTGTTCCATGTGTTATTATCAACAATTGAAAATTTGTTGTAAAAAATTTACTAATTGCAACCATATTATTCCAAAACTTCTTATTTGTGTTACATCTCATTTCAAATTAACCTTGTTTATTCGTTTATAGCATAATATGTTCCTATCCAACTGTATTCTATCATTAGATATCGCATAGTTCTTCTGACAAATTCTAGAAAAGATTTGAATTACGATCCTTTTGTAAAATAATTATGGGATAAGCCCTTTAACTCGTCCATAAGTTGCATATTCAAAAATACGTCGGTATTCTGCGTCTAGTATCCACGTTTTCTTCAATATTCATTAGAAAATTCGATAAATTTCATTTCTCACATTAACGCCTAAATTTTTCAGTATACCAGTGTTGTGAACACTGACACACGTACATCAATGCAAATGATATGGCAAACCTCACTGTTTCCGACTGGCAGTATGCAAGTGATGAGGCAGAACTCACTGTTTCCGACTGGCAGTATGCAAGTGATGAGGCAAAACTCACTGTTTCCGACTGGCAGTATGCAAGTGATGTGGCAAAACTCACTGTTTCTGACTAGCAGTATGAAAGTGATGATACATAACTCACTGTTTCCGACTGGCAGTATGCAAGTGATGTGGCAAAACTCACTGTTTCCGACTGGCAGTATGCAAGTGATGTGGCAAAACTCACTGTTTCCGACTGGCAGTATGCAAGTGATGTGACAGAACGCACTGTTTCCGACTGGCAGTATGAAAGTGATGTGGCAAAACTCACTGTTTCCGACTGGCAGTATGCAAGTGATGAGACAGTACTCACTGTTTCCGACTGGCAGTATGCAAGTGATGAGACAGAATTCACTGTTTCCGACTGACAGTATGCAAGTGATGAGACAGAACTCACTGTTTCCGACTGGCAGTATGCAAGTGATGAGACAGAACGCAAGGTTACAGACTTGGAGTACGTTATTAATGTGATAGAAGACACGGTTACCGACATAAAGTATAAAAGACGCTGACTGGCTGAACCCCTTACCTCAGCCTGCGTGTGTGTGTCAGCATGAGGGGGTGTCGCACATATCAGGTTCTTAGGTCGCTGGGAGCTGCGTTGACTCTTTAGCTAGCTCATCTCTTAACAAAATTCTTATGCAAGGTCTTCGTAATGCCAAATCTAAGCTATAGGCTGCTTCCAAACTGTGGTTTCAAGGCATGAATAGTTTAAGATTAACGGATTTTTGCATATGATCGATTCACTGCATAATTATTTCGAGACTCCCCAGCAACACTGTCAGGTGTGGATGGTCAACTGCATTTCGCCGACATCTTTTTGGCTGAACTTTTGCATGATGATGTTTACTGCTTTCTAGCAAAGAAATCCTTCAAACATCAATAGTAATCAAGATGGCATGCAATTTCTCATGGGATTTACACACGCTGCATATAATACAGACTGAATATACAAGCTGTGTCGAGGCTTCCCTCCATGCAGCGCCCAGCGACTCTACCGGCACAAAGTCGGGGATTCGGATAACGGCCTCAGCCATTAACATTTTCTCCTTCTGTGACTTGTTGACAAGTTTACTCTGTTTAATAATGGTACAGTTTTGTTTGGCAATGTGATGCTTCCGTTTTATTAAGGTTCTTCATTTGTTATCGCAGTAAAATCCATTGGTGACTTAAAACCATTATTCAGTTTTCTTACAATGCAATAATTTTCTGTGAACCGGTGTATTAACATAATTACACGTGAAGATTGAAGAGTATGGTTATATATTCACACGTAATGAGAAATCTTTTACTTAAGTTTTATTTCTGCATTATTTGTTTGAGTAATCCTCGGGATACACTACATGTAAACAGAAGCCTGTTAACCCCCCTCCGTTGTGCCGAGAACCCCCCTCCCCGAAACAGTTTCTTCCATACGTTGGGCCTTGTGTGGTAAGCGGGGGCTCCTCCCCCTTGCCCTCAATAAACAATAATTGTATCAAGTCTTTTCAATAACCAATGTTTATATCACCGGTGGAACAAAAAGTATCTTTGTTTTCAAAACATTCGACCACGCGTAGCTGATTGAAATACTTTTTCCTATCATTCAGAACCGAGACCATAACCTATATGTCTAAAGAGGTTACTGCCTGCGTCCTTATTTATGCTTTCTAACGAGGCCTTTCGGCAACTGCCTCCGAAATTATTTTCATCTAATATAGTTTGATCTTCCTGGTCAAAGTAAGTTAAGGTGGAGTGCAAAATTTATTCAACTCGTCTAAATAAGCGTTTGAACATTAGTGCAGAATATCTCAAGTTAATACAATTAGATCAAAGGTAGAATTAGTAGACCAAACAACACTGTAGAAATCATAATAATTACAACATAAATTACAAAATGTATATGCCAAAAGGTAATTTTGATTATTTCATTGACGTCGTGAAAATATGGTTTTATCGACCACCACATCTGAAGAAGTGTAAAAATCTATTCGTTTCGTATAACTGCAAGCAAGTTATTAGAATATAGATGAAAGTCAACAAATGACCATATATGTCTGCAGCAGAATATTATATAGCTTCTGGTCATATGAAGTGATCCTTCTTTATGTCAAAGACTCTTTTACTCCTTGTTGAATCGTGGTAAATAGCAGTGCAGAGTAAGATGCCTCGGCTAACGTTGAAAATGGGCTTAAGAAAGCCTTGTCGCACTAATATTAGTGTAAAAAAGTCGTCTCAGCGACAATATCAGTATGTGGAACCCGATTTCATGGAAGTTTTGAAAGTCACTCTGTCTAAATGTGAATTGAATCAATATGCAAGCTAATGAGAAGTAGCAACGATGAGGCTCCAGCTATAGGTACTTATTTCATGCACACCACAAGAGCGACTGTTGTGCACTCCACAGTCGAGAGCTGCTTGTAGTAAGCACCAGCGGGGTCCATGTTGAGTACCAGGCAAGTTGTCGAGCTCGTGAGAACTTTTGGTTGATCAGGCGGGAAGTAATTGTTTGAGGCCGGGAACGCATCTTGGATTAGAGTCGAGGTTTTCTTCCAGGCGCAATAGGATCCGGGCGCGCACTGCGCTCCGACGTACAACTGAGCGCTCGGGGTGCCTGATAAAAAATAAAATTAAAAATCATCAAGAGAAAACATGTAATTATTTGGCTGAAATGCAATTCTTTTCACGAGATGACTAAAAATTATCAATCAAAAATACATCTCTTAATAAGAGTGCTGATTCTCAGCGTTCGGTAGACATGATCAAGCTTATTATACTTTTTTACAACACTTCTCTTTAACTTCACTTCTTGTTTGTTTGTTTGTCTGTCTGTCTGTGTGCTACGAATCTTATAATCAAAATTTAACACACTTCTACTTATCCTATCGATCTGAAATTTTGCACACTTGCGTAAAGTTGGAGACAATGCAAGAATCGAATGACAAAATAAATAAATGATTTAAAAAAATTTCCAATATTAAAAAATTTAAAAAATAATTTTATCAGATACAAATCTTATAACTGATATTTGACACAATTTTACCTTTCCCATTGATCTGAAATTTTGCACACTTGTGTGAAGTTGGAGGCAATGCATGAATCAATTGACAGAATAAATAATTTTGAAAAAAAGTTTATATATAAAAAAATTGAAAACGAATTTTTTAATATTCGAAAATAAAATGAGAAATTCATTGTACATCTTTAACATTGGAGACACTGGATTCTTTAGAAGTATTGTCTTCAAAAAGTAATTTTTAAACGTATATTATTGCTTTGTTAGTAAAGTCGTTCTAAACTCAACAGAAAGCTCACTATTTTACTCACGTCGACTTCTATTCTCATTTCTCATGTTTCATGCAGTCCATAAACGTTCATCAAATACTATATGAAATTATAACATAAGTTCAAATTTATTTACTTCAAAAATTGCAATTTATCATAAAATGCAGTAAGAGCACAAACCCTGGTCGACAAGAGCCTGGACCAGCTGGAGGAAGGCGCTGTAGCTGCTCACGTAGACAGGCACTCCGCCCATAGCACTGCACGCCGCGTCTATGGCTGAACAAGCGGAGAAATATTTAATAGGAAACCAGTCAGAATATGCAGCTCTCTTCCAGAGAGTGAAATGATGTACAAAATACTTAATACCCTGTTGCTCGTCGTGTGGCGTGATTCCACTAACACAGCACATACCCTAAAATGTGTATAATCTCTAAAATTTTTCACATTTTTGTTCGTCTGACTAAAACTCGAGCTGTCGGGTCAATTAAATTAGACTATGCTAAATATGAGGTGACTACAACTACCGGAAAAGTCGTGCCACAAGTCGTTTGGTTAATTGATCGTACTTTATACTATAAAATATCAAAATAAATTATTCTTACCTAGTTTTGCTTCGGACAGAACATGAAAAATAGTGTTCAAAAATAATTACAAAACCTAAGAGATGTGAAGTTCAAATAATTCTGAAAAACTTGCAGTAGAACCCGAGGAGGCCTGAGCTTGGTTTGTAATCCAGTAAAACGCGCAAAGTTGTGCCGAAGTTAAATATGTAGGATGTGTTCTTTTGAGAGTTCATTGTATGAATTGGTCTATGATGCTAACTCATGCAAATAATTGTTAGTCATTTAAATAAGTATCTCCATATTGTATTATTTTCCTTTATGGCTTTGGCCTAAAATAAAGATTACACGAAAAAATTCCCTCCGTCAATAACAAGAATTTTCATCCGCTGATCAAAATTTTGTGATTATTAAAATTTCTGAGAATAATAGAATCGTTCTGAAATAAATTACTCAGTGATCTTCGTTGCGCAACATAATAATAAAGCTTTTTTTGTTGAACTGCACGTCGTCATTTAGTACTCAACAAGATTTAGTCCCACAAATTCTTTATTTGAACCTGCTGAAACTCCTCATTTCATGATTCAGCAAAGTGTTATTCATGAGCCAATGAAAAAAATATGAGCTGCACGGAAGATTATTTTTTATTAGGTCTTGAGAAACCCACAGGTTGTATAAATCACACACACTCCACCTGATCCCGCTGATGTCGTTGTTGTGACGGCGAGGCACCCGGCGGACGACAGCACGAAGGGGGACGGACAAGCTGGAGTGGTGGCGGTGGTGGTGGTTGTGTTGGCGATTGAGGTGGTAGTAGGGGCGGGAGTGGTGGCAGTAGTGGTGGAGAGGACGGAGGGGGAGGTGGTAGTGGTGGTGTTGCCGGCAGTAGTGGTGGTGGCGATGACGGTGGAGTTAGTGGTATGTACGACGTCCGCATTGAAGACTTTCAGCTCTGAGACAAGAAGGTTCAGGTTCGATTGCATTTCATTTTGTTCAAATCATCGGGTAGGATTCAAATCATCAAGAATTAGATATGTTGACTAAGTGGCAAACAATGTTGCTCCAAGATGCGTAACAAAATTGAATAAAATTCTAATCGTCATTGACCCAAGAGAATTTAATTCAGATATAAACTCCCAGATCAGTTGTCTCAGGTCAGACTTATACCTATATGAGAATTTTATTCCATTTTCCATGTTATTATAGACAGAAGGGTCGGGACATCCTCAGTAGTAGTCAATGCTTTTTATGTGAGATGAAGGCTACTGGTGAAGAACTTAATGAGTGATACTTTGACTAAAACTATTGGCAGGCTACATCACTTCAAATTAATAGCAAATATTATCAGAAATTCTAAATGTGCCTAATGGCACAAAAATGTTGCAGGATCAGCCTAGATTTTGGTTCTGTCAGCAATTTGGACATCAGAGCGTAGTGTCCGGGTCCTCGATGCCAAAATGGAAGTTCAGAGTGCCGTCAATTTTTTTACAACACTTCTCATTAACTTCACTTTTTGTTGTTTGTTTGTTTGTCTGTCTGCTACAAATCTTATAATCGATATTTGACTCACTTCTACCTGTCCAATCGATCCGAAATTTTGCACACTTGCGTAGAGTTGAGAAAATGCATGAATCAATTAACATAATAAATAATTTTAAAATTGAAAAAAATTTCAATATTAAAAAAAATGTAAAATAATTTTGTCTCCTACAAATCTTATAATGGATATTTGACACACTTATACCTGCCCAATCGATCTGAAATTTTGCACACTTGCATAAAGTTTGAGAAAATGCATGAATCAATTGACAGAATAAATAATTTTGAAAATTAAAAAAATAATTTCGATATTACAAGAGAAATAAAAATAATTTTGTCTGCTACAAATCTTATAATCGATATTTGACACACTTTTCTACTCGTCCAATCGATCAGAAATTTTGCACACTTGCACAAAGTCAGAGGCAATGCATAAATCAGTTAACAGAATAAATAATTTAGAAAATTTACAAAATTTTTCTATCTTAAAAAGTGGAAATTAATTTTTTTTAATATATTTAATATATTTAATAATTCATTTTACGTGCAAAACATTAAAGACACTGGATTCTTTAGAAGTATTGTCTTTAAAAAGTAATTTTAAAACGCAAATTATTTCGGGTGATGCGCGTCTGCCTCGTTTGGTAGGCAAGTGAACGCGAAAAGATTTCGCCGTCTCCAGCCCACTTAAATATCATGAAATTTATGTTTTGCATCAACGCCACAAATAACAATAACTCATGATTGATACCTTCAAGCATTCGAAAAAAACACGTAAATTAACTTACCCCCTCTCTTCAAAATTAGGAGGCACAATTTTCCGTTTGTAAATTACTTAAACGATCATAGTAAAGACGAATGCCTTTATGAACGGATCATTTGACTCACCAAGGTAGTCGGATGTTGAAGTATCAAAGCATCTACACGTTTATTCACTTCATTTATTCATCCGTAGCTCATCATTTCAATAAGTTGCCAACCTGCTTCGTCGCCGGTGAAGAGAAGAACCTCGCGCATGTCGCCCCCACTGCTGGCGTTGGTTGTTGTGTTCGTTGAGTTCCACCCCAGGATTTGACACTGAGATATGAAAATGTTGTGTAAGTTTTTGGTATGTTTAGTAAAAATTGGAATGTACTGATGGAAAATGAAAGTGAGAATCGATGAAACCGCAGGGATACATAAGATGAATCATGAATGTGGACCAATCTCCCTCAGAAATGTGGCACATTGAGGTTCATGAGCTTCCTTTCACTGTGCCCTGAATTTTCTCGCTTGTAATTATATCTTTTGCTATAAAACACTCTCTCATAATATTGCTCAAACACAAAAGTTATAATCACGTAATATATTAAGAATAGAAAATAGATTAGGATATATGGTAGTAGATGTTTAGACGCTATATGAATAAATGTAGGGATACATTTTTTCATCAAGATCTCTGTGAAATTAATTTATTTGCCGTCAAAATTTTAGAACACATTATGAAATTTTACTTGAAATGCGCAAATTTTATTAGAGTCTGTGTCAAGTCGATTGTAAAAAAGCAGATTATATCCACAAATTAGTTTGATCAAATTTTGTTATGCTTGCCTTTGTTTTCATTCATTTTACAACACTTCTCTTTAACTTCACTTCTTGTTTGTTTGTCTGTCTGTCTGTCTGTCTGCTACAAATCTTATAATCAAAATTTAACACACTTCTACTTATCCTATCGATCTGAAATTTTGCACACTTGCGTAAAGTTGGAGACAATGCAAGAATCAAATGACAAAATTAAGGATTTTAAAAATTAAAAAAAAATTTCAATATTAAAAAAATTGAAAAAATTATTTTGTCAGCTACAAATCTTATAACTGATATTTGACACACATTTACCTGTCCAATTGACCTGAAATTTTGTATACTTGTGTGAAGTTGGAAACAATGCATGAATCAATTGACAAAATAAATAATTTTGAAAATAAATTTATATATTAAAATAAATTGAAAATTTATTTTTTTTAATATTCGAAAATAAAGTTAGAAATTCATTGTACATCTGTAACGTTGGAAACACTGGATTCTTTAGAAGTGTTGTCTTTAAAAAGTAATTTTTAAACGTATATTATTTTGTTTAACTTTTCAAAAAGATACAGGAATTAGCTTAACCAGATAGTTTATACCTCCGTAACACTTTATCTACTTGATTCCATTAATTTGAGCTAATTTTATTTTATCTATCTACGCATATACTGTATTCATTCAACGGTTGACTAAACTTTCTTGGACCAAACCTTAATATATTTTACTGTACAAGCCAAGGTTTTTACTGTGAATATAATATCAGAGATTATACCGACAAAAAAAACTTGAACATTTTTATCCAAATTAAGTAAAAGGATGCCTTTTAGCTTATATACCTCTTATTTAGATGCCCAATAACTATAAAATAGAATAGAGCAATAGTGTCGGCACTGAAGAAATAGGCCCATGGCCTGTTGCCGATTTTTTTACTTTTCGTGACTTGTTTCACACGGAATCCGGCCTTTGGAACCCGATCTTTCCATAACTGACGATTAATTGAGATAGCTGCTGGACTTATTACCAAGTCCGTAACTATAACTATTTAGCATAAAGGAATGCACGCATAAGAATTATGAAGCCCTGTAACATCAAAGCCAGCACCTCCATCACCCACCAGTGACTGTTGATGGGAGAAACTATAACTATTTAGCATAAATGAATGCACGCATTAGGATAATGAAGCCCTGTTACATCAAAGCCAGCGTATCCATCACCCACCAGGGACTGTTGATGAGAGAAGACAGAAGCCTTGAGCCCCGCCGCCCGCAGCGCGCAGACGGTGACCGAAGGAACGTACCACAGAGACGACGTCTCGACTACAGAGTGCGCGGGCACCCGCCTGGTCTCATAGCGCAGGAACCCTGCACCGCTCTGGCCCGTTGACAGCAGCGCTGACACTACCATCACTATTATCCTCAACATCCTGCTGGATTTTTCGGATACCTGATAACAAATTTAACCTAATTTTGGCCGTTTACAGCCCCGACTTTTAAATTTTTCTATCTCTAGTAGGAATAAATGAATGTTGTTTATAATTCACGAGAATATTTTTAATATTTTCAATGCATTCATCGGGAGTATTGTTGATGTGCAGTAAGTTACGATGCAGCTCTCGTATTGTAGCTAAAAAAGCTTTTCTTGACCTCGTGATATTTTTCTGCCGTAATAGAAAATTTGTTTTTTATTTACTTCGACTGAAACGGATAGTAAATGTTGTGTGCAAGAATTCATTGTCAAAATAATGTACGTCAGGCTATTTTATAATGTACGTCACAATGCATTATGTATGTTTTCGATGCATTAAGAAACCTGTCTTATATTCATATGAAATGAAGTGTTGTAAAACCTTCACCTGCTTGATAATGAAAATTGTATTTTCGAAACGTCGCAATCTATTAAAATGTCATTCGGAAACCTGCTTTTCGATCTCCCGGCTCCAGCTAGAAATTTGGTTCGACTCATTGAAAAGACGAACAAGAAGATTGTTAATAAAAATCATGCTCGGGTCTTCAATCATACCTGCATAAAAGAGAAGCTTCTGCCGAACTACACCAATTTTCATATGATATGTGAACCATTGTTTTTCTCGAGCTAGAAATTTATTGTGCGGATGCCTGCCTATAGCCTCTAATAAATTCTTCGTCTCTCAGCTGTCGGCAAATGAGCTCAGAGCTGTACAAATACTGGTGAACTTCTCAACCGTAATATTCAACGACTTGACTATATTCGAAACTGTTTTCTTAATTAGTTAAATGTTAATATTTATGAATATTGCTACAATTTTCGAAAAAATATTTATCTTGTGAGAACACATACTCAATATATTAAATAAGTTTAAATTAAGGGTATTGACACAATATTGGCTCTAAATTAAAAATATCTCAATCTCTAGGTTCTCTCTTCTCTAAAGTTAATCGATTCTCATTTAGGACATATTTTAGTGAAAGTGAATGAGGAAATACACATTTATATGACAACTAGGTTTCAGCAACATTTTACAAAGTTGTAATACTCATCTACCATGCGGTAAGTGTTCGCACTAACTTGAGCATATTTCAGAATTTTTCAAAGTCATATTTATAAAACAAAGATTAGTGTGAAATTTTACCCCAGAAAGCCTAAATCGACGTTGTGTAAATTCCGTCGTCTCAGACGTTGGGAGAAGTTTTCGAAAATTTTGTAAATTTATTTTTTGCCCATCATCTTTTGGCTCACTCTATCTAAATTGGAATTAAATAATAATGCAAAATGAAAGCATTTTAAAACCAGTGATAAAACATATCTGCTCGACAACTTGCTTCAGTTTAAATTAAAGACATCGCATAATTATATCAAGCTAAAATTAACGTAGGCGTTTAACTTTCAACACAAGCTGCATTTTGGTGTTTTTAACACGTTTTTCTTAGCTTAGCTTCGCGTTTGTTTGTTTGTTTGTTTGTTTGTTTGTTGTTAACATTGACAACGAAAATTAGCCCACTTCTGATTGCTCTAGAGATCTGAAATTTGGCATGCAGGCTATTTTCGCCTAACAATTTCAGATTCAATCATAAAAACTAGCAATTAGAGACCTAAATTAGCTTAATTTCGCCCCAAAAAACGTGGGTCGGGCTGTACGTTCACCATCAAATTTCCAAAATTCGTGTTTTGTGTGCTTTTCGCTTTAATCATAAATCTGCCCGACACACGTTTTTTTGGGCGAGCCACAATTTATTTTCTACTTTTTAGTCCACAAGAAAAACGTGGTTTTTTAAAAAGTTTTTTTTAAGTTATTTATTTCTATTCTCTCAGTTGCCAGGGGCATCGAAATGATACTATATTTAGTTCAATTTATAATTTTGTAAATCTTTAATTTATGCGGATCTTTTTAACGTTCATTTGAGTGGCATATCCCTAAGTATTGAGAACCTTCAGATGGGTACGGACTCCAAAATACAAACCCTCCTAAGCTTGCTGAACCTGAGCCGCAACTGTTCATATCACCCCGTTGTATAGAACGTACACACACCGTTTGGCCATTCTATCTAAAATTGCTTGTTCAAAAGCTGCACTGAATTCGTATCTATTAATTGTAATAAAATAACATGTAATTCAGAGGGAAATCATTTACGTCAATTGTCCACAATGCCAAGAAAAATAACGCTTAGACAAGAATTCTGTGATGCATACGTCGGATTTTACTGAAAAAGATAAAGCCTTTGTTTGAGCCCAGATTTCACGAGATTATTTGCAATAAACTGAAATGTTTCGATTTGAGAGTCGCACCTGGCATCAATCAATCTTTACTTCCAAATTAAAATTTTATATGGCGCTCTGATGATTATTGGTGAACTTGTTAAATTACAGGTTTTGTCATCACTCGGCATCATGAAACAACATTTGTCATGGCATGGCATTTGTCATCACTCGGCATTTGTCATCATGAAACAATAATAAATCGTGAACACGTGTGATTACAGGTGAAATTTATAGATGTGCATTCAATGATTGATATAAAATCATTCAGCGACGATGCAGTGGAATTTAATTACGAGTGGCCTGCCGTTGATGGATGCCCGAAAGACACCAAAAATTTAAAAGCTATGATTGCGCTTTAATCTGAATTTTTAAATTTAAAAGTTTAATGAATCTCTGAATAGTCTTTCGAGCACTGTTTATATTTCGTTCGAATTTGAGCACCTCTGGATTTGCTGTTAGAAAATGAAAATGGAATTTGACGAAAAAAACTATAGTTGCTTTGTCTAATGAAAAGTTAATGAAAACAACTATATAAAAGAACAAGATTGCGACGTTTCCACGCATTATCTCATAACATGAAAAAGATATGTCGAAATCTACATTTTGTGAGATGCAGGTCGAAAAAAACATTCCCAAATATTCCTCGAGCGATTTGTACAACGCGTTTTTTGAAACTGTAATTCGTCGTTGATAGAGCATTCACAAGGAATAGGAATCTTGGCTCTAAATAAGGAATCTTGAAAATGGTTTTGAACGTTAACTCCAAGGTTGAATAACTGTCGTTATATGACCAAATGATTTTCACGTATAACCCAAAGTGGGGTTAATGACGTCAGTTTGACGTTGCAATTTAGCTGTATCATGAAAACTTTGATTTGGTCTAATTTTTGCTTTTAAATTTGAAATACAGTAAACATTTTTTCAGAACGGAACAATCGAAAATCGATGTTGTTTCAATGTGGAAGTCCGTTTGTCTTGTGCCTCACCTAGTAGCTATTGATCACTTGTGCTTGATCAACATTTTAGCCTTAAATCGGCGATTTTCAACGTCATGTGTCTTTTGGCGTTGGTTTTATGATTGCACCCAATTCTATGGTGCCCTGTAAACAGGGCTAGTTCGGCAATTATTGGCATAAGCGTTTTTTTTTTTTATATATTTAGTCGTTTGAAAGCTTTAAAAATCGAGATTCGTTTTCTTGAACCCATCGGTATCAATGTAAACTTTTTTATTAATAAATTTAATTCTTAGGAACCGTTCTGTATGATCAATCTGGCGTGAACAAATCTCGAAATAACTTTTCTTTATTAACGAAAATATTACTTTCATCAGCTTCTAGTATCTCAGGTTGATATTTTATTTCATTTTTTCTGTTGGCAAGAGTAAAACAGGAGTAAATTGGCATATGTCCACTATACAATACTTTATTTTATAATACTTTGGTTTGACGTGATGGTTATTTTATTTCGACAATTTTCGAATGAAAATCTCGACTCTATCATAATTTAAGAAATGGATGTATCAAATAGTATCATTCAAATGCATATAACCTTGTTATTTTGTTATTTGGGCTGAAATCAATTTTCATGCAGCGCCTGGATTACATCAAATTGATACTCTTTGAAGATTTATTGTTCGTAAAATCGTTGCTTCGTTGCTTAAAAAATTGTTCATTGCTTACAACTTTAATTCTCGAATAGAGTTTAATTTTTCCGGGCATAGAGTTCAAGTAGAGTGCAAAGTTTATTCACTTCATTTACACGGTGTGCTCTGTAGGATAGTCGAAAACAGTGCTTAAAATTGAGTTAAAACTGGCTAATCAGCCTACTCAAGATAATTCATAAATAGAAAATTGTTGGGTAATTTCTAATAGAAAGCTGGGATTCTTGGGCCCTCACGTCCATCGTCATGCAAGCAACAACTCATTCAATGTTTTTTCGGTCATTCAGTGTCAATATCCGACAGCCGTTAACTTGCCTCTTACCAGTAATTAAATTTCTTTGTCGAAATACAGTTGTACCAATGATTGGCCAAATTAGTAATTTTCGAACGAATGTCTCTCATTTTATCGATTAAATATTAGTGACTGACTGAATTCAGAAGATTCGTATTTATATAAAGTGAGGTGCTGTAGTGATATATGCTCATTATTTGTCTCTTACCGTCTTGCCTTAAATACTACAAATTTATCTCTTGCTCGACTGTAAAACTTTACAACGCTTTAATTGAACCGAGTGTAGGTACAGTCTACCTATGCAGTCCGACAAAGGTTACGGTAGGTGTTAAGTAACTACACCTCAAAATAAAGTTAATGAATAAACTGCAATTAACGTTAATTTTCAAATTTAGCTCAACATACGACAATTTCATTGGTGTCGCTTGTACAAGGGACCGACAATGCCGCATTTACTTCATGCACACCACACGTGCGACTGTTGTGCACTCCACAGTTGAGAGCTGCTTGTAGTAAGCACCAGCGGGGTCCATGTTGAGGACCAGGCAAGTTATCGTGCTAGTGAGAGCTTTCGGCTGATCGGCCGGGAAGAAATTGTTTGAGGCCGGGTACACATCTTGGATTAGATTGTAATTTTTCGTCCAGCCGCAAACAACGTTGATGCACTGCGCCCCGACGTACAACTGAGCGCTTGGGACGCCTGTTATAACAAAGAATTGAAAAACTTCAGTAAAATAATAGAAATTTTTGGCTGGAAAACGATTATTTTCACGAGAATTATGAAACATATTCAAGGTTAAAAATTTACAAACAATCGAATTTTTAGGAAATAAATTGGAATTTTTGCGATTCATGTAGATGCTGTGGCGGACGCTTTCATTCGCTGAGGAAGAGGAAGTGTTCAAGTAATGAATTAGCATTTTCTCAGAAAAATTTAAATTTTCAATAATAAACTAGTTTTCGAACGTATTTTAACGAACCATCAATACAGAGTAGCAAGTAACGTAGTTAAATCATTTACTTACCAGAGCATTCTTGATCAAATGCAAATTAATGAGAATACGAGGCAAAAATACTGATGCAATGGACTAGCCTAAACATGTGTGCCTGGTGATGCAGCTAAATAAAACTTTTCTGAACAAGGCTGGTTCTCAATATTCGTATGATAAGATTAAGCTTAGTATTTATGCGTAAGACGTGAGCTTAATTGTGCTAAACTCAATAGAAAAGTCGTTAATTCGTTCACATTGTCTTCCTTTCTGCAGATTTGAACAGTCCATACAAATGTTTTCGAAACAATGCATGAAATTTTACCATATATTCATATATGTTAACTTCTGAAATTGTAATTTATCATAAAATGCAGTAAGAGAAGGTCCCAGAAGGATTACTAGAATTTGAAACAAGAACCAACACCAGGGGCCACAGCTATAAACTGAAAAAACTGCGGTGCAACTTATCCACGAGACAACATTTCTTCTCGCTTCGAGTCACCGACAAATGGAACAGCCTCCCTGAAGATATTGTTGACGCTCCGAGTATGAACGCGTTCAAGAACAGACTAGACAAGGCCATGCAAGAGCATATGTTTAGTCTTAAAATGCCTCGTACCCTACGGAACAACTGATATCTAGAAACGATTTTAAATCTACCGTCCATTGAAACGATCTGATCAAAATGCCAGTCTAGTCAAGAAAAGTACAAGAATCGGCGACGGGCCTATCCAGGCCTATTCTTTAAATGCCGAAGATACTATATTATACTATTCTACTAAGGGCACAAACCCTGGTCGACGAGAGCCTGGACCAGCTGGAGGAAGGCGCTGTAGCTGCTGTTCTTGTAGACAGGCACTCCGCCCAGCGCGCTGCACGCCGCGTCAATGGCTGCACAAGCGGAGAAAATTATGACCAGCGAACCAGCTGTGTTCAGCAGCTTCGCCCTATTTCTCTTGGTAAGCTTCCAGTAATAAAATATTAGTAACATTGATAAGTGAATTAACAAGGTTCAATAAAGAACAGATTCAAAATCCAGTCACTCGAGGTTTGAGTGATTGGCAGCTTTTGATTAAGCTCCAAAACTGGAAAATTTAATTCCTGGAGTCATTCACTCCACCTGATCCCGCTGATGTCGTTGTTGTGACTGCGAGGCACCCGGCGGACGACAGCACGAAGGGGGACGGACAAGCTGGAGTGGTGGCGGTGGTGGTGGTGGTGGCTGGCGGTGGTGGCGGCTGCCGTAGGGGCAGCAGTGACGCCGGAGTCAGAACTTGTGCCAATATCGCAACCACTTCCTCCGCCGGATGAACAGGTAGTGGCGGCGGTGGCGGCAGAAGTGGCGGCGATGGTTGTAGTAGTGGCGGCGGTTGAGGTAGTGGTGGCGGCGGTGGTGGCGGGCACAACGTCAGATTGGAAGGCGTGCAGGTCTGCAACAAGGTTTTTATGTTTGACCGCAATTTATTCTATTTGCGATATCGTGCCGAATTAAGCCGTAATGAGCCACAGATATTCGCGCTCTAGTTATACTTGAAAATTCAGAACGTACCATCGATTTTATTACTAATCATTAAATATGCTGCGCCTAAGTAGCAAGTTACTGCAGCTACAAATGCGTTACCCTAGGAAAATTTATTCAAACTTAAATTATCATTGAAACGATTCCATTCAGACAAAAACAACTTGTAGATCAATTCTAATAAATTCATAATAAAGCCAATATTCTTCCATATCAAAACCATATTATTGTTAAAAAAGAGTAGTTGCAGTGAAGAACCTAATGAGTGCTACCCAAACTTGAACTCGTGGCAGACAAAAACACTTCAAATTAAGAGCAAATATCATCAGAAATTCTGAATGTGCTAACTGGAACAAAAATGTTTCACGGCAAGCATAGATTTTGGGTTCTGTCAATAGTTTGGACATCAGAGTGTTCTTCAATTCTGAAATGTAGGCTCGGAGTGCTGCGAATATATTTTTTTCTGGGGTGATATGTTTGCCGCATTTGGTAGGCAAGTATGGCTTAGTTAAGGCTCTCAATATGAACTTTTGGCATTAAATAAACAACGACCAACAACACGTCTCATGCATTTTCAAATGCCCTAAAAACTTAACCTGACACCTCTCTTCAAGAAAAAAAGAGGCCCGATTCTCCTCTCCAAAACAAACTGGAAAATTTTAATAATATGAGCGCATTTATTAACAGGCCCATAGGCTTGTTGAACTAGCAGAATGTTCAATTGTCAAAACTTCCACACATTTCCTCGTCATTTCAATCAGTTGCCAACCTGCTTCGTCGCCGGTGAAGATCAGAACCTCACGCGTGTCGCCCCCACTGCTGGCGTTGGTTGTTGTGTTCGTCGAGTTCCACGCCAGGATTTGACACTAAGGTATGAAAATATTTTATTAGTCGTTCGATTACATTGCACAAAGTCCCGATTAAAATTAGAAGTGCTCTGATGTACGAGTATATTATTCAGGCTGGAGGAGTACGGACTTCCATGAGTATCTCGCAAGCGATACTCAGGGATTAAGTGAGGAGGTGAAATCTTTTTCACTAATTGATAAATTTTCTCGCCTATTGTCATATTTTTAATTTGAATTATCGTTGTCCGCAATTTCTTGACCACGAACTTGAAAGATACCGCTCACAAATCGAGACAACAACAGTCATAATCACAATGCCAACACTCGAATTTTCATCATGTAGATAATATGTTCACGTTCATCATCATCATAAGATTCGAGTAATTCCTCGGCATATACTACAATATACAATCATAAGATTCCTCGACATATACTACACGTCCCGGTAATCCTATGTTCCTTGTTCACATTTCCATTTATCTATCTACGCTGTAATTATTTTTAGTTGTAAGAATTCGTACCAAATTTTCTGGCAACATCGACCCAAATAATGGAAGGGCCTGTTTGGCCCTGTCATACGTTTTGGTCATGCGTAGATACTTACTGTATAGCCTGCCGCTTGTGCTCTTGACTGGTAAGCGTTTAGGTAGTCTATTTTGTAATAGAATAACTGCTAGGAAGTTGTTTAGAATTTTGTTGTAGTTGTTGTTATAATGTATTTGAATGTGTGGTAATTTTTAGGAGAACTTCCCTCATCTATTCCGGGACTCTACTTCAATAAACTTTGGAACCTGGACCAAGCCTAATAAACCTTAACTGAACCCATGGATCGCAAGTTACCGTCAAGGAATTACGAAGAAAGCTCATTCAAAAATTTCAATTAAACTGTCGACTTAGGTTTTTTAGGTGAACGCTAAATATATTTTACTCTACATGCTGAAGTTGGTATTGCATTAATGCCTAGCCTTGTACAGACTTCGAAAACTTAACCTATAATTTCAAATTTTACTTGAAGTTTACCTTGTAACTCATTTCCCTCTTAGAGCCTGACAAAATAATGTCAATAAATGCACGCATTAGAATAATGAAGCCCTGTTACATCAAAGCCAGCGTGCCCATCACCCACCAGGGACTGTTGATGGGAGAAACTGTAATTATTTAGCAAAAATGAATGCACGCATAGGAATAACCAAGCCCTGTTACATCAAAGCCAGCATCTCCATCACCCACCAGGGACTGTTGATGGGAGAAGACAGAAGCCTTGAGCCCGGCCGCCCGCAGCGCGCAGACGGTGACCGAAGGAACGTACCACAGAGACGACGTCTCGACTACAGAGTGCGCGGGCACCCGCCTGGTCTCATAGCGCAGGAACCCTGCACCGCTCTGGCCCGTTGACAGCAGCGCTGTCACTACCATCACTATTATCCTAATCATCCTGTGGGATTTTCTGCTTTCCAAAGAAGAGTTGCACTTTATTCAAGTTATATAAAGGTTTTCTACGAATCGTGCACTGTTCGTAAAACCTGGTGTGCGAGGATTTAATCATATCTTCAAGCTGCAACAAATTTGTGCAAAGCCTCATTTTGTGTGGTAAAGTGGGGGCAGATGCTAAACTCAGAACTTTTTAACTGATTTTTGGTAAATTCCGAAAACTTACTTACCTGTAAATTTAAATCTTGCTTCTAAGCTTTATACCGTTTTTCCTCATTGACTATCCATATCTACAGTGGGGAAAATAAGTATTTAGTCAGTCGCCAATTGTGCAAGTTCTCCCCCTTAAAATGATGAGAGAGGCCTGCAATTGACATCATAGGTAAACCTCAACTATAGAATAGAATAGAAGTGTCTGCATTGAAGAAATAGGCCCATGGCCTGTTGCAGATTCTTGAACTTTTCGTGACTTGATTCACAAGGGATCCGGCCTTTGTAACCCGATCTTTCCATAACTGACCATTGATTGAGATAGCTGTTGGACTTATTGCCTGGTCCGTAATTTGCTAGGCATTTTAAGACTGAACATATGCTCTTGCATAGCTTCGTCTAGTCTATTCTTGAAGGCGTTCATACTCGGAGCGTCAACGATGCTATCAGGGAGGCTAGCTGTTCCACATGTCGGTGACTCGAAGCGAGAAGAAATGTTGTCGCATGGATGTGTTCCAACGCTGTTTTTTTAGTTTATAGCCGTGGCCCCTGGTGTTGGTTCATGTTTCAAATTCTAGTAATCCTTCTGGGACCTTGTATAAGCCATGAGTCTACCTGTATGTTTCAATGAGGTCCCCACGCAGACGTCGATAACTGAGGCTTGGAAGCTTCATAATCTTTAATCTTTCCTCATAGGACTTGCCTTTCAAGCCCGGAACTATCCTTGTTGCACGTCTTTGAACACTCCACTAAATTTTTGTCCTTTTCAAATTTCGGTGGCCATACGACGTTTCCAAACTCTAGGTTCGGGCGCACGACAGCAACAAACAACTGCTTCATCGCTTCTGCATCTAGGAACTCGATAGAGCGTCTGATCAGTCCAAGTCGTTTATTGGCTTTATCAACTTGACCTTCGATATGCTTAGAAAATTTCAACTCATTATCGATATTAACTCCTAAATCTTTTTCCATTGTCGACTTCAACACAGTCACTCTGTCGTTGCAACCGTGTCTTCTCATACTGTAATCTTGCTGTTCATTATTCTTGCCAAGGTGGATAACTTTATATTTTTCAGCGTTAAAACGCAGCTGCCACTTATCAGCCCAGTCAACTAGCCTGTCAAGATCACCTTGCAACTGTACTTTTTGCGACGTATTCTTCACTGTAGTATAAATTTTTGTGTCGTCAGCATACATCAAGCAAACGCTAGTTACAGCTTCTGGCGGATCGTTTATAAACGCAACGAAAATAATAGGCCCGAGAACGCTTCCTTGCGGCACGCCGTTGCGCACTGAAGTCTAGTCTGATACGGACCTATTAATACTGACACGTTGTCGCCTCCCTACTAGAAAATCTCTGCTCCATTTGAGTACATTACTCTCAATTCCCAGAAACTTCAATTTACGCAACAGCCGCTCATGTGAGACACTGTCAAATGCCTTGGCAAAATCGAGGTACACTGCATCTACTGGCTCCCTTTCGTCTAGCAGGCGGGTCCATTCGTTCAGAGTAGACAAGAGGTTAGTGGTGCAGGATCTCCCGGCAATAAAGCCATGTTGACAGTCTGATAGGAGATTATTAGCAGTCAAAGGCGACTATGATAAACGATCGCAATCAATCCCCTATCGATCGATCCCCTATCAATCGATCCCTCGCATCAGATTCCATTACCTTGCAAACGACACTTGTAAAACTGACAGGGCGATAGTTTCCCGGGCAGCTTTTGTCACCTTTTTTGAACAATGGTGTCACTTGAGCTTCTTTCCAGTCAGCCGGCAACATTCCTTCGTTCAAAGTTTTTCGAAAAAGTGACGTCAGAGGGCCGGCTAGGACAGCTGCTAACTCTTTGAGTAATCTGGGGTGGAAGTCGTCTGGTCTACATGACTTGTTTGGATTTACAGCGATAAGGCGCTTGAGAACCTTCTTGTATTTCAAAACTTATTAATTTAGAGCCGACTGGGTGCTCCTCAATAGCTGGAATACTGTTCAAGTCCTCTTCAGAGAATACGCTACTGAAAAAATGATTAAATACGTTAGCTTTGCCCTCATCAGAGGATATCTTTCGTTGATCTACTTTCAAATCAGAAATACCTTCCTTCATCTTGCACTTCGAGCTAGCGTACAAAAAGGCTTTCGGGTTCCTTTTTGCATTTTTAGCAATACTTTTTTCGAGTGTGTTTACTGCGGTGCGACAGCTTTCTTTAGCTTGATTTCGAGCTCTTGCGTATAGGTTATAGTCAGCATCGCTACGAGTCTGTAAAAAACGCTGGTGTGCTTCCTTCTTTGTTTTCAGCTTAGCTAAAACTGCACTGTTCATCTACCACGTTTTTTTGGCTACACCAAGCTTAATTTTAGGTACACACTCATCAACTACAGACATAACCGTGTCCTTAAGAAAAGACCATGACTCAGCCACATTCATGTCCTTAATACAGTTCGAAATATTCACTGCATTCACTGCTTCACGGCGTTTATCATAGTCGCCTTTCGCAAAATTCAGACGCTCACGCTTCCGAGGCGTCTCTTCTGTACAGCACTGAAGTCTGAAAAACAATTATTGGTGATGGCTTTTGCATAACGGAGCCTCGTGACGAAGCTCATCTATCATTGATTCTTCACTAGTAAACACCAGGTCTAGAATATTGGGAGTCTGTTTACTTCCTATAATGGGTTGGTTTGGTAACGTGCTGGACTAGGAAGGAGTCTCTCACAGACTCCATGAACAAGGATGCTGGGTGATTCTCTTCCCTTGGAGAGGATCCATCTGTCCAGTCTAGTTCTGGATGATTAAAATCACCAACGGTAAACGTGCGTGACCTACGGAAAGTCATGCTTGGTAAAAGACTGTTTAGTACTTTATCGTTATCAGAAGAACTGTTTGGTGATCTATACACGACGCCTATGAGGAGGCTATCTTTGCCTTTGAGAGAAAGTTCACACCACATTGATTCTCCAGCTGATTGATGCTCTGCAGATAACTTAACTTGTTGGGCCCCATAAGAGGTTCTAACCCACAGAGCTACACCTCTACTGCACTACTATTTATTCAAGTTATGAAAACAATCAAAACCGGGCAACTGAAATTCAACAGGTACAATTTTCCCCCCGTGATTTTTAGGGAGTGTTTCTGTAATACAAATAATGTCTATGCGCTCGTTTCCAATCAAAGTTAATGGTTCACTTATTTTGTTCATAACGGAATCCGAGTTCGCGTAAAAACATTTTACAGCTTTTTGTGCACTTTCACTTTGATACATGCGTTTACTTCTTACATTATTTACAGGCCTGGTTCTTTGGACATGACTTCTTACTTGTCTTCCAGCTCCGCTGACTGACCGTGTGCGGCCGGTGTTGCCATGACATCGTGAAAGTGGTTGACCTGAGTCTCCATGCTTTTCCACCTGAGTCTCTCCTGCCATTTCTTGCGAAATGTTTCTCTCTCTAAAGGGGTAGCATCCTTCTTAACAAAGACTGAATTAAACTTTGTAAATTCACTTAGTTTTCTCGCAGCCTTAAGCACATGTCCGACCTGGGCTGTTTCCTGCACAGTTACCAGCAGCGGTCTACAGGTGGTAGCGTCTTTCGATCGCAGCCTTTTGCATGCCGGTAGATTCACAACGACGTTAAGTGCCTGGGCACGACGTTAAGTGCCAAGGCACTTAACGTCGTTTAGTGCCAAGGCACTTAACGTTAAGTGCCAATGCACTTAACTATGAGAGACATAATGTGAAAAAAATGAGAAATCATTTTGTCAGACTTCTAAAGATGTTATTTGCAAATGATGGTGGAAAGTAAGTATTTGGTCACATACAAACAATCAAGATTTCTGGCTGTCACAGACCTGTAATTTATTTTTTTTAAGAGACTACACTTTCCCCCATGCATTACTCGTATTAATGGAACCTGTTTGAAGTCGTTAACTGTATAAAAGACACCTACCCACAACCTCAAACAGTCACGCTCGAAACTCCATTATGATGAAGACGAACGAGCTGTCGGAGGACACCAGAAACCGAATTATAGACCTGCACCAGGCTGGGAAGACTGAATCTGCAAGAGGCAAGCAGCTTGGTGTGAAGAAATTTATTGTGGGAGCAATAATCAGAAAATGGAAGACCTACAAGACCACTACTAATCTCCCTCGATCTGGGTCTACACGCGAGATCTCAGCCCGTGGAGTCAAAACGATCACAAGAACGGTGAGGAAAAATACCAGAACCACAAGGGGGATCTAGTGAATGACCTACAGAAAGCTGGGACCAACGTTACCATCAGCAACACACTACGAAGCCAGGGACTGCAGCGCCAGACGTGTCCCCCAGCTTAAGCTAATCCATATCCAGACACGTTTGAAGTTTACAAGAGAGCAGTTGAATGTTCCAGAAGAGTATTGTGAGAATGCTATATGGTCAGATGGAACCAAAGTAGGATTATTTGGTAAAAAAACAACTCGGCGTGCTTGGAGGGAAGTGAGTGCGGAGTTTCATCCATAGAACATTATACCAACTGTGAAGCATGGGGGTGGCAACATCATGCTTTTGGGCTGTTTTTCTGCAAAGGGACCAGGACGGCTGGTCCGTGTCCATGAAAGATTAAATGGGGCCATGTATCGTGAGATTTTGGGTGCAAACCTCCTTCCATCAGCAAGGGCAATGGAGATGAAACGTGGCTGGGTCTTGCAGCATGACAATGATCCCAAACACACTGCAATGGGGCAACAAAGAAGTGGTTTCGTTAGAAACATTTCTAAGTCCAGGACCTATACTTTCAAAACTCGCTAAGTGAACGAAGTACTTACGCTCTATTTTCTTGTCTATGATTGGTGGATTTTGCTTGAAAGACCGTCAATGATTGGCTGATGAACTTACGATCTCTTAACTTTTTTTGAAAGTATATAGTGAATGTAAGTACTTACGCTCTATTTTCTTGTCTATGATTGGTGGATTTTGCTTGAAAGACCGTCAATGATTGGCTGATGAACTTACGATCTCTTAATTTTTTTGATAGTATGGCCTCTGGAGTGACCTAGCCAGTCTCCCGATCTCAATCCCATTGAAAACCTTTGGAGGGACTTGAAAGTCCGTATTGCTCGCCGACAGCCACAAAACATCACTGCTCGAGACTCTAGAGGAAATCTGCATGGAGGAATGGGTTACAGGCCAGCAACAGCGTGTATCAACTTCGCAAAGATTTACAGAAAACGTTTGACCTCTGTCATTGCCAACAAAGGATATACGATGAAATTTTGAAATGCAATTTTGTTATAGAGCAAATAGTTATTTTCCACCATATTATTTCCAAATAACATATTTAAAAGTCCGACAAAATTATTTTCTCATTTTTTTTATATTTTGTCTCATAGTTGAGGTCTACCTATGATGTCAATTGCAGGCCTCTCTCATCATTTTAAGGGGGAGAACTTGCACAATTGGTGACTGACTAAATACTTCTTTTCCCCACTGTATATGTATTGCTACCTCTATTAGCTCATTCGGTTGCTGTTTAGAAACTTTCATCCAACTTTAGCATCGGCATTTTAAATCACACGACTGAAGGGAAAGTGAAATGATAATATTTGTATTGCGTCGTACGAGTAGTATTATCGATGAACGCTCATGGTAATACATGGCATATTGTACAATTTATTAAATTCTATGCTTAAAATACACACAATTTCTAAACTTATAATCATCCAATTTTACAAGATTTCCTTAATTAAAAAAAATAATTTTTCCCTTTAGTTCTAAAATCTGACTGTAGTAACCAGACGTTGTCCACCAAACCTTCCTTTCCACACTGAGTCGAGGCTGCAAATGTCCAGATTTTGACGCTCGTTATATACAGAACAAATCCAATATTATCAATCAATCATCAAATATTAGTCCAATAGAAACACTTAATTCAGATCCATTGAACGGAACTGGAATCAATCATGAAGCTTGAATAGGTCGAGCATTTTCATCATGGGACTGAATTACCAGACAAATCACGCTTGGTATTGAATGATTACATATTTAAGACGTATATTACAAATGACGAAGTGCGATTTGTGTTTGCTCGTAATTGATGCACTTCCATTGTATTGAATAACTTCGGGCTAAAGGTTAAGCTTCAATCACTCCATTGAACGCCTTATAATGAATGATATAATTAGATGCTGCGAACAAATGAACGTAGCCTTGCTAGAGTTAGAGCTGAACTTTCTAAATAACTCCATGAATTGGTTCTTTCTTCTTGAAGAACGTAAAAATGAATCATTTCGAATAATATTTATCAATGCTGCTCATGATCGTCAAGCGCTACAATGAATGAGCTATACATCGCCTGCTCTCACACTGTGCTCTGAAAGGCCGATATTGTTGAATTGAATGAAAGCGTCGACAATGTAATGATTAGTACTGCGTTAAATTAGCTCAACACACGTTTTCATTGTTACAGTCATGTTTTATTATTTCTTCGATTTAACTTTAGTTATAGATCCATACTTTACGAATGCGTTTCAAATCATTATTTTAAATGATGCTGAACTGAGAAGCCAAGCTTTAAAATTATTGCGACATTTAATTTTCGTTCGCTATTTCAATTCAAGCTTAAGTTCTTGACATGTTTTGCAAAGATAATTGATAAAAGCGATAAATCAAAAAATGCAAAATTACTCGGACAACTTTGCCCTAATTGTTCATTTTTGTTTTCAAAAGCAGTAGCAATTTACTGGAGCAATTTTGGTTCTAAACTGTCATATACCAACAAAGAGCCATAAACTTCAGAAAATACTCTTATTTTACATGTAATTATCAAAGGAAATGTTCTTTAAAATACAATTGTTCAACCTTGCAATTTTATAGTTTGACTGTCGATTTGCTCTTACAAACAACGTGGAACACTAACTCTGTTCTTTCTAAACTACGCACCAACATCGTCTCCTCTTCTCGGAATTATTCCTTAACTATGCTGAAGAATTCGTTTAAATGCATTTTTCATTAAAAAACTTTCCATAGATTGCTGACCTAATCCCTGATTGCAATCAATTGTTAGATCAGTAAAGTTCTACACGTGACATCTCTACTTATATATTGTGTCCTATCAGAAAGAGAAGGAAACGAGAGTAATACGATGAAGGGCAATTGTTGTAACGAAAGATTCTATTTTCCCGCGCTGCATTATGCAGGTTATTCAAACGCTCGTCTGACGTTGAAATAACGTTGTCTAGACGTTCTTTCAGCGAAATCAACATCATTTGCCTGGAAAAATATATTTCAACATGAGTACTGCGCCAAGAAAAATTTCGCTATTTTTTTATTGAAATAAATTACGAAAATGTTTTCATAGATTTTTTGTAGTCAATTTCTTTGCTCTTCTTGGGAGAGATCTTCAAGGTGGTGAGATCCAGCAGATCGTATGTATTCATCCTCAGTCATAGTTTACATGACTAATATCTAGGCACATTTTTTCAGACTTTCTTATGATATTCAGCCTTTTTATTACAAACCCCACTTACATTTAACCCCTTTATTGTTATGCCCCGCTCTAATATATTCAGCCTCGCTCCCGACATTCATCGCTGATATTCAGCCTTATTCTCGACGTTCACTGTCGCTATTCAGTCTCGCTCCTGACATTCATCGCTGATATTCAGCCTTATTCTCGACATTCACTGTCGCTATTCAGCCTCGCTTCAGTCATTCATCGCTGATATTCAGCCTTATTCTCGACAATCACTGTCGCTATTCAGCCTCGCTTCAGCCATTCATCGCTGATATTCAGCCTTATTCTCGACATTCACTGTCGTTATTCAGCCTCGCTCCCGACATTCATCGCTGATATTCAGCCTTATTCTCGACATTCAATGCTTGCTATTCAGCCACGCTTCAGCCATTCATCGCTGATATTCAGCCTTATTCTCGACATTCACTGTCGCTATTCAGCCTCGCTCCCGACATTCATCGCTTATTGCCGCCACTGCGAGCACTCACCTCCCGAAGAAGAGCACATGCACCAGCAGCCAGGACTTGGGCTCGGAGTGCCCTCTGGCCTGCAGGGCGTGCACGACGATGTGGGGGACGCTCAGCACCAGCAGGAGCAGGAAGACCAGAGACACGGTCTTGGTGATCTGCTGCCGCCACTGCTGCTGCGACGAGCTCTCCACCCCTGCCCTCAGGCCCTGAGCTCGGGTTAACGAAATGGACGTTGAATTGGGTTGTTACGGGATTATGTAGATAGTAGGTGACGTTGGTTTGGATAACTATTGGGTTGTTACGATCTTATAAATAGTAGGTGACGTTAGACTGGGTAACAATTGGGTTGTTATGATCTTATAAATAGTAGGTGATGTTAGCTTGGACAAACGTTAGCTTGGGTTTATGAGATTATATAGTAGGTGACGTTAGACTGGGTAGCGATTGGGTTGTTATGATCTTATATAGTAGGTGACGTTAGACTGAGTAACTATTGGGTTGTTGCGAGATTATTTAGTAGTCGAGTGCTTTACTACTCTCGATTGCTACCGTAGGTCGAGAGTGCTTTAACAATGCTTTTAACACCGGTATTGTTATTAAAAAAGAGGTTCTGATTTTTTTACATTCTGAGATTCATTTATTTCAGAAAGTGATAAGTTGCAAACGCTCCAAATGATGAGTAATAATGCAAGACTTTAATTGAAGGAACAATGTTTTTTATACGAGGGCATGCTTACACGATATGAAAGATGAAAAATCAAATTTTCTGATTAAGATTCGATTGGTCTTCTTAGGTTGGGAATGCGCCCTATAAAATTCACTTGAAACTTTTCACTGTAAAATTCATCTTAAGATACACATAAAATTATATGAATAAACATATGAGAACTTTGTCCATTGATTTTTAAATGACGTCTCTTAGCTAAAGGTTGCGGGTAGCTGCTGGAATATGCAGTAGTTTTCAATTCAAAATTGTGTCGTGATTTTCACACATTACTCCATTACGGCTAAAATTATTTTCACACATTGCTTCATTAAGACTTGTATATAATTTAAAGAACAGTTTCTCACCTTGCATAAAAGCATAAGATGGCAGACGAGGGAGAAGAGCAGAGGTAGTGTGAAGGCGAAGAAGAGGAAAAGTCTCCTCGCAATTTTGCTCTTGCGGCTGATGATCACAAACAAGTCCTGCTCGCTGATCTCAAGTTCCCCCAGCCACTGGCACCAGAAATAAACGCGTCAGGAGCAGTAAAAATATTGTTGAAGTGAAGGAGTATTTTGAAAATATTTTGTTTACACGTTGTTATTAAACAATACATAAACTACTTGTGATAGCAGGCATCAAAACCTTTTTTTTATGATTTTTTGTCAAGTTCATCAATTTTAAAATTTATCTTTCATCAAGTTACGTTCAGGAAAGAGCAACTTACCCCAAAGGCAGGCGGCACCCACATGCCGACACTGTAGAGCCACAGCCCCGCCAAGACGTAGCGGTACACGCGCAGCTGTACCAACTTCTGGTACGCACGCGGCTTGAACATCGCCAGCACCCTTTGAATGTTGAGTAATTTATGTATGTCCATAATAATTAACACTTGCGGTGGGAGGAGTGGCTCAATGTTGTGTCCGAATGTAGAAGCCATGTATAATACCGTCACATTTAAAAGGAAGTGTCAATTCCTAAGCAAATAAAGTGTCATTGAATAATTGCATTCGTATATAAAGAAAATCTTATAAATTATTCATGCTGAGAAATTTATTCATTTAAAATTCAGATTCTTCGAGGAACTAAACAGTATTATAGATGTTTAACGATGAATATGACCCGAACATAAGCATGTTTTTTTTTAACGGTACATCCTTGCTTTCCCTATTTTCAGAACGACGGCAAACTTGGCAAATTCATATTAGATTAGATAACAGAAAATTCCGTTACTTAATCATTTATCATGTTAATTTTTATCGAATACAAAAAAAAATGAATTTTTTCTGAACAGGTAAATTATTTGGGCTATATGTTTGACACATCATTGATAAATGCTCAGATGACGTTAATACAAACTGACGCTCATATTTGAAGGTGGTCAACTCAGCTGGGTGAGCAGATGGTATGATGATAGTGACGCACCTGTTGAAGCTCAGCACGCAGATGGTGTGATGATAGTGACGCACCTGTTGAAGCTCAGCACGCAGATGGTATGATGATAGTGACGCACCTGTTGAAGCTCAGCACGCAGATGGTGTGATGATAGTGACGCACCTGTTGAAGCTCAGCACGCAGATGGTGTGATGATAGTGACGCACCTGTTGAAGCTCAGCACGCAGATGGTATGATGATAGTGACGCACCTGTTGAAGCTCAGCACGCAGATGGTGTGAAGCTCAGCTTGGTTGCCAATGAAGCCGATGACAGCGATGGCGTGCAGCACTAACGGCGGCACCAGCACCTACGCGAATTTATTGGCCATGAATCATGAACATTGAAATTGCAAAGAAAATTCACATTCCCAAATTTCCTTCTATTCCAAATGTGGAAATTTATCTGGCGGCATATTTGTTATTACAGCAATCATGGATCCTAAATTTCACTGTCCTGTTCATCAAGCCTGCTTAGGTTTATACTTTTAGTAAAATTTTATTTTATTTTATTATTTACTAATTACATCATCATTTAATGTATCTAAATATAACAGCTTATTTATGTAACAGTTCAAATCGTTGAGAAAACGAAATTTGTTAACAAAATGTCTTATATGTACGTAAGTCGAACAGGCATTGAAGAACAATTGTCCATTTCTGGCAAATAATATAAATTCCTTATCTACGCTGTATAAACTGTTTATGTGTCTTACTATAATAGTGAGGGTAACTAAACTGTTTATGTGTCTTGCTTCAATAGTGAGGGTAACTAAACTGTTTATGTGTCTTGCTATAATATTGAGGGAAACTAAACTTTTTATGTGTCTTGCTATAATAGTGAGGATAGCTCAATTATTGTTTGTCTGCTTGGAAAATGTATGTTTAAGAGTCATTAATATTACCTCGTCAAGACAAAGCGCCTGCACCAGCACAACCGCGTACAGGGGCATGGCGATGATGCAGACAGGCAGGTTGCTGAAGGCCAAGTTGACGATGTAGTAGGTGGAGGAGCGGCGCAGTTTAGTGGAGCGAAGCAGCGCTACAACCGCCAGCAGGTTGCCTGCATCACAATTAAAATTATATCAATAATCAAGCAGATGGTACTGCTTGATGCGTAGCATCCCGACTTTAAAAGTCAGCTGTTATTTTTGAATTGCATCTGTCTATGTATCTTAGAGGATATAGCGACCTACTTATAGTATGAAATTACATACGTTATATTATATTAATTTGTGTAGGAAAAAGTCTACGATGCCAAGCACGCACCCATCGTGCCCAGTGCTCACCCATCGTGCCCAGCACTCACCCATCGTGCCCAGCACTCACCCATCGTGCCCAGTGCTCACCCATCGTGCCCATGCCCAGTGCTCACCCATCGTGCCCAGCACTCACCCATCGTGCCCAGCACTCACCCATCGTGCCCAGTGCTCACCCATCGTGCCCAGCACTCACCTATCGTGCCCAGCACTCACCCATCGTGCCCAGCACCTTAGTATCCTTAGTATCTTTAGTATTTGTTTGTGACATAGCAGTCCCAGGCCACGATGGATCGCCGCCTCTGATTATCGTTCATCCGCCCTCATTTGGGCCACCTGATGCACGATGCTGTTGCTTGCTTCTCGCCACTGGTAATGTTGCAGGGGAGGTCGATCTGGGATTGTGCCCAGGAACACGTCCAGTTGTCTCTTGAAGGTCTCCAGGGTGAACTCCCCCTCTCTTAGATCCCTTGGTAGGGCGTTGAACAGCCTTGGCCCTGCCACGGAAAGTGATCCTTCCGCAGGGATTGAAATCTGACCGCGGATCTTTTACGTAGTGGGGGGATCTTGCACAGTCTCCCCCTTCTCTCGTTGTGATATGTCTGAATCCTGAAGGTCTCGCTCTCGAAGTTTGGCACCAATCCGGTTATCATTTTCCATGTGTACAGAATGACATACCTCTCATTGGTAATGACTCTAATGAAAGAGCACTCTAATGAAAGACGTACCTCTCATCGTGCCCAGCACTCACCCATCGTGCCCAGCACCCACTCATCATGCCCAGCACTCACCCATCGTGCCCAGCACTCACCCATCGTGCCCAGCACTCACCCATCGTGCCCAGCACTCACCCATCGTGCCCAGCACTCACCCATCGGGCCCAGCACTCACCCATCGTGCCCAGCACTCACCCATCGTGCCCAGCACTCACCCATCGTGCCCAGCACAGCGATGCCGGAAATCGCCACAGACGCCACTATCAGTACGGGCTCGGAGAATCGCTCTTTAAACATCGTGACAATGCGTGATGACGATTCACGAATCGTGGGCGAATAATAACGATAGTTAAGAACTAGTTTTTATTTATTTTCATTGATTAAGAAAATGCTGAGGTGTTTCAGACGCATCATGTAGTCTTGAGTTAGCAGTTCATGTAATTTATTTCGAATGACTTCAATTGTAGGTAAATTTCTGAATTTAGTGAACACTGGCCAAACATGTTGACTAAGCTAAAGAAACAAATTATTTTCCATTTTTCGTTTCAATACAGTTATAAAATAGTTAAATTTGGGATTCTGCGTGGAATAATAGGGCTGCACTATATCAAATAATTGGATTTTTTTAAAAATTGTGTGCGTAAATTCATCACATATTTCTTATTTTCAGCTCTTTAACAGGAGTAAACTTGTATTTTCGCCATTTAAAGAGTTAATCATATTTTTAAAACGCTTTGGAGAAAGTAATTGTGGTTATCATTTTCAGCCAAAATTATTTAGTTTTACAAATATCTGATTATATAAGATTAGCAAACAAAATTCTTAAGTGATCGCAAGCAAATTTTCATCATATTTAATAATGTGCGACCAGAAATTATTGATTGGGTCGGCGGCAAACACTGCGAGGGTCTCAAAATGCCAAGTGTCATGCAGTGTTTTGTCTGAAAATTATTCGGTGTCTGAAAATTAAATTAGGGCTAGTTGTACTCTTGCACCATCATTTCTATTTACTGCAAAAGGATCTCAATCTTATCTGTTTGCTGGTTTTATTACATTCTTGTACAACGTCATAAGCCTTTTTTCAAAATTATTTTCAACTTCCACACATAACAATACAATTGAATAGCTTTGGTAAGTTCCACTTCTCTTTTATCATCCACCAGGAGTCGAAAAAGTATTTACTTTGTTCACTGAGACAATTAAGTACTAAGACTCTCGTGAAAAAGATAGACTATATGTTATCACGGCATGATGAATGCCGTGAATCATACACGGACTGCACGGCTTAACTGCATTGCTGCTCGAACAAGGGGTAGGGCAGTGACTGCTCCTCATGCTATCCTTCTCCGCTATCCTTCTTCGCTATCCTGTTCGAGAAATCCTTATCTGCTGGAGAGGATGTCGCAAAACAGTGACGTCTATCCTACACTCGCACCTACTTACTCAACATAGGTCATTAATTTGTTTAAGTTCGTAATCTGAGAGAGTCAACATTAACCGAGTTTATGTTGAAATGTTTGGAAACATCACAGAGACGCACTTGACGATCGAGTAGTCTGCTAATGTTTTTATTAATTAAAATCCCTTCATACAAGTCCAATATTGGTTGTTCATTGCATCGTTCCGTATCACAAGTACCTTAATTACACTGTTACTTTATTACCTTTATCGCACTATACCGTGTGCTGTCGTACAGCTTCATGAGTGCTCTATATTAATTAATTAAATTTTCATCGTAAAGAAAGAGCCATGTATAGCCACGTTGATTACTATAGAGAATGTTAGTGATCTAATACGACGAGAAGATAAGACCCACCATCATGACTATACCCTTTAAAGACCAGTGGTACAGGCATAAATATTTCTGTTTGAAAACAGCAATTTAGCTCCTTTTAAGCGAACGAGAAACTCGAGCAAGAGAGCATTGTTACACTAGTGGTTCGCGATAATTAAGAAATCAATTGAGTAAAATTATTTATTAATTAAGTACTTATTTGCATAATTAATTTCGAACAAAATAGATTTCGAGGTATGTTTCTCGAGACCCAATGTGTGACGGTCATAAAATGCATGTATATATAATATCTAGCATTCATTTCCCACCGTACTATTCAATTCGTTGAAAAAGTCAACTTTTATTGAAATTTGTATCTTGGATTTACGCTAAAGAGCTTCTATGCGTATTTTGTTACACGATAAAAGTGAAATTTATGGTGCCTCTGTAGTTGTCTCTGAACTGTGAGTCCGCAGGCGAGTTCGTAGAAGAATTTATTTACACGCAGGTTCAATCGAAAAAATATTTTTGTTTGCCCTTGAATTAGAAATTTTGAATAGAAGAAAATTTTCTTGTATGATATTCTAAACAAAATATAAGTCTGTTTGTGGGTCGATGAGTGGGATTTACAGAAAATGAAACATTCACAACCTAAATAAAATTTTATTATGCATTGGAAACGACATTTATATTACGAATAAAATTATATTTAATAACTGTTATAAATGTTTCTTTAAAATAGAATAGAATTGTCGGCGCTGAAGCAATAGGCCCGTGTGGGCCTTGTCCTGTACCTGTTGTCGATTCTTGTACTTTTCGTGACATGATTATTTCTAATAATGAAGTCCGTTGATGAGTATTTCTAGTAAGTAATCCAGTTTTTCGAAATTATACAAAAATTTGGTGGAATTCATATAAAATTTATTAGTCATAATAATCCGCTTCTCTGGCCGGTGTCAAGCCGAACTCGAAGAAGAATCATTGCAGCAGGTATATTCAGATTTCTTACACCATTCTAACCGCTCGGTGCTCCTACTTCACCGGTGTTTTGCCTAGCAGTTCTCAGAAGGCATACCTGCAGCATCTTATCTCGGCCGCGGTCCTGCTCTCCTCTTGGTCTGAAGTTGTGGTGGCTCGACGAGAGCGTGGTTCCCCTACCTGGAGCTCAGACGTTCTCCTGCTCGGCAGCGGTGGCACGCTGGTGCTACTCTCCCGGAAGCTTCGGAGACGTTAGAGGTGAGGCTTGATTCTTGGCCAGAACCTTGCTTACCTCGCTTCAAGCCAATTTCTCAAAACTGGATGATCCTTTAGGACTGGACCGTTGAAAAATTGTGAATTCCACCGATTTTTTGTTGAACACTGATATTAATTAGCCAAGTGCTTTATTCAACCTATTCTCAAGTTTGGGTTTGTTTACCTGCAGGTGTGAATTGTGTGATGTTCATGGCCAGCCATGGTTGACCGAGCCAGCCGTGGATCCATCCTTTGAACTTAAATAAATAATGCCTTATCAAGTTTCTAGTATCAAATCCTTTCTTATTTACCTGAATAGTTGAATTACCTAGTCACAGTAACTTACTTAGGGGCGGGAATTCACAGTAATCATCTATTAGAGATTAAATTCAATATTCAATATTTTTGTATAAAAATTTCTACGCAAAGTCTTAGTCTTGTGAATTTGGAGGAGGTTTGACCGTGAACAGCTAGGCTCACCAGCCCCGTAGTAAAAAAAAACTTGACGCGCCCTTCAAAAGTTGCATGACGATGATGAATGGCATAAATTAGGTCACAGCCTACAACACCATTGTAAGGATGAGGTTCCAGCCTGCAACACCGCCGTAAGGATGAGGTTCCAGCCTGCAACACCGCCGTAAGGATGAGGTTCCAGCCTGCAACACCGCCGTAAGGATGAGGTTCCAGCCTGCAACACGGCCGTAGGGATGAGTTTCCAGCCTGCAATACCGCCGTAGGGATGAGGTTCCAGCTTGCAACACTGCCGTAGGGATGAGGTTCCAGCCTGCAACACCGCCGTAGGGATGAGGTTCCAGCCTGCAACATTGCCGTAGGGATGATGTTCCAGCCTGCAACACCGCCGTAATGATGTGGTTCCAGCCTACAACACGGCCGTAGGAATGAGGTTCCAGCCTGCAACACTGCCGTAGGGATGAGGTTCCAGCCTGCAACACTGCCGTAGGGATGAGGTTCCAGCCTGCAACACCCCGCGGCGGCCCCTATATGTCGCCAGGCAAGAGTCACCACGGGAGGCCTAAGCTTTCTCTTGGCAGGCACTACACCAGCCTTGTGCCAGTAAGTTACCAGGTCAACGAATCATTTCATAACAAATAAACACGTAAATGAACAATTTCACAAATAAATATTATCTTGTGGATCCCTTCCTTGTACAGTTAGTTCATTAGGGTGCAGTTTTCTGAAAATAATTTTACGATTGTACTAATTGATCTTTCTTTTTTTCAGCGCTAAGCCACGCAGTCGCCCTAATCATTTCATTTGCAGACTGCCTGTTCCCGGGAATTTAGGATCGTACAGTGAAATGGGTTTTTGGGTCATTCAGTGAAATTGAGTGGAAAATTCGTGCGATGGCTCTGCCCTATGAATAAATTAAAACCCATCTACATGAACAAAAAATTCTTCCTAACAAATGGCATTGAGCGTGTTCCTAGTAATATATACGTAACGCCTGTTTCGTTACACTTGAAACGACACGCGGGTTTCGTGTTATTTTTCTTTCAAAAATAATAGATCTATACTCCCTGGGGCTGCCCCCAATTGACGATTATTATTATTATTATTATTTCATTGATTATTAATTCTATCGAAACATTCTCATTGGTTGAATTTTAATGCACGTCCTTCTTCCGCTTTTGCATCGAGTAGGGAAACGCGATGCTAAGTCGTTCCTCCCCCCACTAAACTCTTCCCCATAACTGTGCGAGGTACACATTGAGAGTCATCGAGTGGGGAAGCGGTCCACTAAAGACTTCCCCATAACTGTGCGTATTGCGCATTTAGATCCGATGTTGAATAAGTGAGAGTAGTACAGTCGTTCATTCACACCAGCGCACAGAGAAGGCGTGCATCTCTGTAGCGTTCTCACTGAGATCTGAGGTCGACGTGTGTCACCCAAAAAACTACTCATCTATATTGACCGCGCTTTTAAGCTAGACATAATAACGGCCACTCCCATGAAAATTCTAAATTTCTTTTCGATTAGAACCACTTATAGTGCAACAAGAAAGATCTTTATTTTGTTGTCTCATCCAAAACGGAGCTACTTGTGATAAGTTTCGAATGTGATATGCGTTCCATCGAAGGTACGAAATCTGTTATTTGAACTTTTCTACGTTTAAATGACAGATTGAGGTCATTTATGACATTATCAAATACTTCAAAAAATTAATACCGTGTAATGACAGTACCTTGATTGCTTTCATTTGCAATAAAAAATTTTGTTCGTGCATGGCCGTTGCAATATAATTTTTATAAATACGCAATGGGTGCGTTTTAACAGCTTTAAGCGTATTCTGAAAGCTTTACTATGAATATATGTTCAAACAATGCGTTGAAACCCATCTTCACATGATCATCCGATAATTCGGCAAATATTCGAATTCGAACAATTTGAATGAAATCAACTATTATTAGAGACTAACCTTGTTGACTAAAGTACAGTTGGTTCCATGTACCGTCATCAGGACGTGTTCGGTCTACAAGCTGCGGGTGCAAAACCAAGGAAGTTATTTGGCTTGTTTGAATACACATTAACAACGAAACTTCAAATTAATAAAATGAAATCTAATTAAGTAATTGCTAGATTAAGAAATAATATGTTTATAGTTATGCAATGCAGGCAATTTACTTGATTGATATAGCCCACAGAGGGCAGAGACATGTAATGTCCCTAAACAAAGTAGAGAAACTTCAACTGAAGTTTTAACCAGACTTCAGTCCATTCTTTTTTTCAATAAGATATACAAGCACTAATAGTAATTTCACTAATTTTTAGCACTGAGTGTTGATTAGAATATATGTATTCTAATCAATATGTATTCTATATGCAATAACATCGTAGATATAGCCCCGATAGACAAACATAGAGTAAGTGGTGGTTACAGTCCGCTACTCCGCTAACCGCTAATTAGCGAAGCTGACTTTTTCCCTAGCCGGTGTGCCACACTGATGGCTGACTACAACATATGTACGTCAACTAATCACGTATTGTGTAACATATCACGTCTTTTGTTACACAAGACGTGATTGGTTGACGTACATATGTTGACGTAGGCAGCCATCAGTGTGGCACACCGGCTACGGAAAACGTCAGCTTCGCTAATTAGCGGTTAGCGGATTAGCGGACTGTGCTACCACTGCATAGAGTATCAGAACTCCCGCATAGATTGCATAGCTACAAATGGCATTGAGGAGATGGACGTGGTGACTAATTGACTATGCAGCTCGATGGATATGGATGCCAAGCAATTATCAACATTTATAATTTTCTACATTACTAATGTATAAAACAAATAAACATGGAACCAATGCTAGATCAAAAGGTTTTCGTTTTCCATGCGGCTGCAGCGAACAATCCTCGTTTAGCAGCTCTTTGCGCGTCATGATTTTGCATCATCCCTGCTATTTCAACGCTATTCCAATAAATAGCATATTCACAGACTTTTTATATAAACTTTCTATTATCAATTTGTTTATATGAACATTTTCAAGCAATGAGAAAGAATTTTAAATATTCTAGCAGACTTGAGAAAGACTCTACAAAAAAAAATCTTCGTTGAAGCTCGGTAGCGGCGTGCACAGCAGAATAGGATACATACTCGTGGACTGCTATGCGGTTCACGTGTAAATAGGAAGCAGGATACGCTGTGAGGAAGACACATCGCCACGTAACTGTAACGCCTGCTTGGCCAGCTGCCCAGGGACACATGGTAACGAAAGCTAAGGACAACGGCCATGTAATAGTACAGTTTATTTGGGGCACTGAACTCACCATGCATTGATGAAGCCGCATAAAACTTGTCTCCTTCTTTTAGAACTATCAGTAACCATATTATTCGCACTCATTTTCATCTGTTTGAACATTTAACTGCCTTGTTAAGATAGAGCCAAAAAGCATGCACATTGTGTCATAGTTGGTGAAATGCTCTCTTCGCATCACAAATTTTGCAAAGTAACACTGCGTCACCTGAAAATAGACAGTTTAAATTCGTAATATCTAATACACCTATTATTTTAGTTCAAGCACGCAATTTATAAGGGTCGCCAACTAAACTAACATGAGTAACACGCATCAGCTTGCAAGCCTCAATAATTGATCAAAGCGATGTTTTTGGCTAGAGTTTGCGAGCGCTGCCAACACCCGATGCGTGTGACCACTTATGTCGGGAAGTTGTCCGTGCTGCCACACAAGCCGGATCGCAATCTTCGTCCTTGAATGTCAAATTTGTCGATATTGAGATGCATTCTATCGGAAGTATCGTAATTACGCAAGAATATTTAAATGGCTGTCGTGTTTTGAATGAATGTCGATTGAATGTGTTTTGATTAAAGTTTCAGGATGCAGCTAGATTGTCTTTGTGAACGACTGACCATATAGCTTGTACAAAAAAAATATGTTTGTTTTTACAACTGCTAGCTCGAAAGTTATAGGAGCATGAAAAATAGTTTAGACTGAAAATTTATTTGGGAAATTACTAATTATTGGAAATTCTGGTCTGTAATTAAAGCTTCTACTCGGCCCTCTCAAGGCTATTTTTGAACCTTCACGATACGCGTTTGATTTGAGCTGTGATTGCTGTGCTCAGTTGTTATAATGATTCATATATACAGGCAAATCAATTCTAGGTAACATTCAGTGACACAAGAAATTTTCTCAACTCTCGTTCTCCATAAATTATTTTTTATTCACAATTATTTTGTGTTTACAATTTCGCTAATTGACATACAGCATGAATGTGAAAACACTTTTAAATATGATGAAAAATTCTGAATAACAAGCAAATTGACCTCTCATTGTTCGGGAGGTCTTGTATGCGGAATTACGAGACCTTGCTGGGGAGGATGATATACCTCCATATCATTTATAGGAAAGCCAACAAAGCGACGTGAACATTTCTTCAACACACTTCCCCTGTTGTTTACTTTGTTGACGTTCGTCCATTTTCTGCAATTCTTGAAGATTTTCATTCCCAATTTTTACCGTCATTTTATATTGCAGCATTTCAGGTTCCTTCTTCTCTGTTGTTATACCCTTCTTAATTATACCCTGGAATAATATTCTAATCATACCCATGCAATGCCCTAGACATTATACCCTCCCATTTTTGCCCTAGTCAAGATACCCTTAATTGCCTACCAAACACCGACTATCTGTTGAACTGGAAACTTCTTGCAGACCTAATCCTGCGTCTGCCGTGTGAAAGCGAAGCTACGGTCATAGGGTAAAGGGAATAGAAGTGGTAACAAATGTATTCATTGAAAAAATATTCAATTCAATAATTGTATTTGATCAAATTAGTATGTAGAATTACAATGCATTGCCTCCCCATAGACAAAGTAACTATGTATAATTATTCTTGTATAATTGTTATTATTAATTTTTGATAGGAACAACAGAGAAATTTGAAAAGGTTATGATGGATATATTCATGAGAATATCTGTGCACGATAGCCCCGATATATTCTACCCTTGATATTCATAAAAATTACAAATTGAATACACTACGACTACATCCTGATGAGCTTTGATAGAGTAAGGCTAAGGAAAATTTCAGGCGTTAGACATGAATCAACCAAAACACATGAATCATCAGACGCAACACTAGTCCAGTAATGCAACAGAATAAAGTAATATTATTTACTTTTCTAAAGTTTTCCATTACATTACAGAAACGTAATGACTATGGTGCCCATTAGTCTACTCCTTCAATCCTGCAGACTTCCCTTATTTATTTTAATACGTGTGCATTAGGCAATGTAGAAGTTACGTTCAATAGAGTAATCGAGCTCCATGATCGATGGCAAAAATGAAAACTGCAATAAATAAAAGTGTTTTTTAAATTTACGTCATTTCTGAATAGAGGTTCAATTCAAGCATGTATAAGCTATTTCTTATAATTTTTCCATTTGAACCTAATTACAATGAACGATTACAGTTCACAATGATCTGGTGGTCAATTTCAATTTATGTCGTTATAGTGTCGCATATATCAGAGATTACGTTTTTTTAATTCCAGTTCCAGCTGTCGCGATTTAATACAAACTAGTAATTTAGGAAATTATTCAAAAAGTTCTGAATAGGTCATACTCTTTGAACACAAACCCTGCTGTCAGAGTCATTACGGTTCGTTGATATGAATGATGAAATATATATACTGTATATTCACCATTTACTTGTGTCACCTGGCGCATAGTTCATCCGCTGAATTCCTGCTGGCTTAATCAGAAAATTTTTATCATATTAATACATTCTCCCGCTTATGAATGTTCCTCTTCATTTATTGACGTTCATATAGACGTATTAAGTATAATCAATAAAGTATAATCATCAATAGTCCACTAAAGGATTCACCGCAGCAATACGATGCTTCTGAAACTGCATGTCAACGTACAGTTGCTGGGCACTAAAATCCTATCGCATCATTTACGAACCCAGTTCTTCTTGAACAACTTCGAACTTGAATATTAGAACTTTATACAGTTAAACTGATGGAGCGATATCTCTCAAGAACACACATTAATATGCAATAATTCTATAAACATAATGAAAGGGCAGTGAGACAAAAAATCACTCTGGTCTGAACAGGAACATTTGATCAGATGAAAATTAATTCCTGTTGGTGGTTTCACCGTCACTGCTCATTGCTGTTAACGGGAAGATTTCTTTCCAATCAAGACCGGTCCGTTAGCGCTGCACCGATTACTTCATCCCGCCACCCCCCGTCCTGCACCCCAGCACGGCGGCCTGAGGTCACAGCACGGTATATAAGGCGCCACCTTGTGAGCTGACTGTCAGACTCATCCTGACTGCCGTAGTGGGTGCAGTACGGCTTGTGCAGGAGTACAGCGGGTGAATGGCTGGGGGTTTGAGTCAATGTGTGCATTACAGGTTATGAGATAGGACAGATTGTAGGTATTAGAGCTGCTAAGGAAATTTAGCTTATAAGTATTAGTTTCTTAGAGATGCTTGTTGCTAGTAACTTTTTAGCGCAGCTCGTGTATAGCAATTTTTCCAGGACAGCTAGCATTTTGCATTTTTTGTTCAGCTTGTGAGTAGTAAATTTTCAGTTCAACTTGTGGGTAACAATTTTCTAGTACAGCTCTTTTAGTACAGCTTATTGGTGTTAGCGTGAAGATGATGAATTATTATTGTCAGTGGACACCATAGCTTGCGAATAAAATTCTATACGTTGGTAGTTAGGATTGTGATATATTAAAATTGATTTGCAGCATAGTTTGTGAGGTACCTCAGCGGTAGTCATTTAGTTTCAGCTAATATGGGTAGAGAAACATATGTTATGGCTAGATGTTTTGGGAGTACAATATCGATTCTTTTAATCTTTGATCACATGCTTATATGCAAAATTCATTTCCCTAAATGGAATGTATGCAGTTGCACAAACAATATTAAACATAGTGCATTGATTGTAAAATAGCATTTGAATGCAAAGATAACGGCTAAACTTTTAAATCAAAACTCGTTTAATAATTGTAATTTTAAAGTCGGTCAGTATTAATATTGCAATTTTAAAATTTGTAGTCTGGGAACTCTATGGTGGAAATTCACTGGTCGACCAACTTTGTTCTTCGTAAATGTTGATAACGTTTAGTGATTATGTTTGAAGTCCGTAATAATATATATGCACATTTTTAGGGCATTCTTACCTTTCAAGAACAATAATAAACCTGAGGTACAGGTAAACAAAGATGAATATGCTGGGACTATAGGTATATAAACATATATATGAATTAAGGATGCAGAGCAAGGTCGGGCAAAAGACGGTCAGGGCTTAACATCAAACATTGGAGGATAGGAGGATGCAACAGATGGATGTAGATAGATGTGCAATACGTGTAATGCAACATCCCATGCAATACGTTATATGCCAACAGTTGTTGCCATTTAACGTATAGCATGAGATGTTTCTACTACTCCTGACAAGATCGTTTTTGTAAAAGTGACATTTTGTGAACAACCAAAATTGTGATTCTATTTATTATTTACAGAAAAACGTAGGATCGAAATTCGAAATTTTTAGAATTATTTACAATTACAAGGCTTAAGGCGTCGAACGCTTCTAGAAGTTTTCGTGGAGCTGCACCGCAACACTCGCATTCGTGAGTAAACGTTGCTCTAGTCAGAGCTGGTAAGATAATGAAATTATATTTTAATTATTATGTAACTATTTGCTGAAATGTGAGTGTCGGTAGCGTATTCACTCCTATGTGATGATTTTTTGTTTGTTTCTTTGTGTGTGATCATTCATTCATTTAGAGCTAAATGCCCATGTCTGTGATTCATCACCATTCGTTCAAATATATTCAGACTTGTCCATAGGAATTTGTTTTTTAATTTCGCTAATATTTTTAATTTTCTATGACAACAAACTGTTTAGAAACATCATTCAAAGCTACTATCAATACACTTTGAAACTAATTGATATCTGGCTTCAAATGTCGTGCAAATTTTTTCTTGAAAATAGCCAACTTTGCTTAACATGAGAAGGCAGGAGTCGTCTCATTATTTAATTTATAAGTTGCATATGTGTTCAATCTTCCCTTTTATCTGTTAGCTTAGTTTTCTATTTTCTCGGTAGCGTTTTTAATGTTTTCAGTCCCTGGCCAAACTTGCTGCATTTGATTATCCCAATAAATGTGCCAAATTTTATCAACAATTCATGATGAATGAATGAATAGGCAAACTGTCTCAATTTTAATTAAGTTTTCATCATTTTTTTACAAAAAAATTGTGAACGGTGTCCGTCAAAACACCCGAAACTTAAATTTTTCTCTCTCGAAAAAAGCATTAGTCATTTTCAGGAATGGCGAGCAGAAAAAAAATATTCTTTGTTTTAACCAGATCTTTATATTATCGCAAATAATCTTTATATTTTCGCATTATTATTTTGATGAACTGTTAAGTTATTGACCTTATTGTGTCAAAATTCATATTAATATATGTGCGTAAAATCGAGGAATAGTGGTTCCTCCTCCGTTATGTGACTTGAATGATCTCGAAAAATATTTCGTTGAAAGTTAGAAATTTGATACTTTAAAAATAATTCGAAATCATAAATCACATGGACTGTATAAATTGAAATATTGCTCCAAAAAAATTACAAAAAAGGTTAACACAATAGCAGCCGTTTCAAACTTGGCAATGCTTAGCATGCATGTTAACGGATGACATTAGCAATGCTATGTATGACCCTCATATCGACCCTCTGTTCGACCCTCTTGCCCCTATGATTCTACAATAAGGAATTAGGCCGTCACAATGTACAAGCTTTCACAATAGAAAGTGTTGTGTCGTAAACGGCCTCATCATCTAGGTTTTTCGCTCAATGGTGAAAAGCCTGCAATGCCAGTCAAAGTATTGTGTTGATAGCAAGTTAAAACTTTAACCGTATGAACTGCCAAACTCAACAATGTTGCCATATGAGCATTTACTCAATTATAGTTATATTTAATTATAATCACTGCATCATTTTTCTAAGTTTCATGTAGTTTTTTTAAAGTATACCAATTTACCTTCAGTACGTGGCAATACTCTCTTCTATAACCAATCTTATTACCGTATTAATGCTAAGAAAAAACTGGTGGATCTAATCACCATTTGATATCACAGTAAATAATTTAGCACGCAGCAATGAATGTACCCTTCACTGAATGCCTTACCCTCAGTAACCCTCACCACCTCCCTCGCGCTCTGCTCTCTTCCTTATTCGAACCGCAGTTTACAGTTCGACGCTTCCTGCCATGCTGTCACTTCAGGGTCACTATAATAATAATCAACTGACTGGGTCCTGTTCGTAATCTTATTAATTTTGCACACAATAACAGCTTACAAGCTTCCAATTAGTCTTTATAATAAACTTATAATAAATAATAACTTTATAATATTAACAATTACTCCAACTGAAGAACTGGGTGCATGAATTCTGTTTAATATTCTCAGCCTCACGAAATTAATACTAAACTGCAATCTTTGCGCAAATGCAAGCACTGAACCTGCGGAACTGGAACACTTAAGATTTGTTTGTTCATTAACCATAGAGTACATTTTTTCTTGTACCTGCATTACCGCTAAGGTAAACACAATAGTAAATAGAGATTATAATGTTCTTGTATCCTGAAGTACTGCATCTCCTTTTGAGCCTCTGTACATTGAACTCATGCTTCATAGTCTTCATATTTTTGAAACCTTTTGACGCAGATAATATTTATCGTTTTCAGTTCAGCGTTCATCACAAGACTTTGAACCAAAGATGCCTTCAGTCACGCAAGCAGCCGTGGTGGCGATGATGGTGCTGGTGGTGAGCTTTGGCGACTCCTCAGGTTCACCGGAGATCATGGGTAATGAGTGAATGAGTTTTACAAACTAATTTCTTCCTTATGCAATCGAAAATAATTACGAATGTTGAGTACAGGTAATGAGGAAATCACCTTGTCAATGACTCATGTTACAGGATTTATCGAGTTACGAGTCCACTCACGTTCACACAAGTAAATTCAGTTTAATTCAGTTGAAAAAGTTTTATTTATAAGTTATACTATAGTATACAATGATTAATATTCATACCATTTACATACTTGAACAATTTAATTTGCTAGTCTAGCACATAGATACCAAAGGGAGCATTAAGGTAATTATACATTTATATTGCGCTATAGACATGCACTTGTAGTAATAACATCCTTGCCATTTTCCAACGTCTTACAACTATGACTATCTTCAAAACTGAGAATCAAAATACATTTCTGATTGCAAGTACGGTATTGTCTCGGGTACCAAGACATGATCAAATCGCTGAACGTAAACTAAAAATTATGTTGTGCAAAAGGCAGCTGCTGCTAACATATTATTTAGTAAGTACGACAGCACAGATGAGGTTGGGCCTCCGGTATAAGCTCATCGTCGAAGTGATCCGACCACTCAACGTACGCCGCGTGGTGCAGCGCTGCTCTGTAGCAGTGACCGTCCAGAAGCTGTCGCAATTTATTCAAAATCAGCAAGTCTCCAACACTGTACCGAGCCGTCACAAGTGTAGAATCTCCATCATTGGCTTCAACGCAAGATCTGACCAAACAATTTCGATAAGCCTTACTGCAAGCCAAAATGATCAAGTGCAACAACTTGAAGATTGTAACGGTGATAAGAAATGCTTTCCAGAACCATAGTGCTACCACGACTTTCTCGTAGAGCTCCATGAGTGTCAGACGGCACCCCATGACTTCCGTGCGGTAGTTCAGCAACATCATCTCTGGTCCGACTTGACAAGTTACGAAGGGAGGGAACAGTAGAGAAAGAGGGTCGGAGAAGAATCGGGAGTCTCGTCGGAACGGGTAAAGAGCAGTTATCAGTGTAACAAATTTGTTATCGAGAAGAGTTTCTAGAATGAGCACAGATATAAGATCAACCAGAAGTGCCAAAAGATGACAGCTGATGAGCTTGGTGAATACGTGCGAATTCCATCGAAGTTCATCCACCAGCAGATGACTTATCTGTAATTTTTTGAGTTGTTTTCGGTCGTCGGTGTCCTTGATGTTTTTGAGGAGACTCACGACATGAGGTACTGCACAGCTCGTGGCATGCACCAAGGGCAAGCGGTACAGGCACATCAGCAATAGACACACCCAGTGAAGCCATCTGTAATGCGCTGCGTATACTCTAGTGTCTTCCTCCATCCCAGCCTCTCTCACGTCTGCTCTTGAGACATTTGTGTATGCGTACGAGAAACAAAGGCTCTTGAAGTAATCCTTTACCTCCGATCTGTCAGCTAAATTCACGCATAACAACGGGTGTTCTGCATACCATCCAGCTGTCACTGCAATGAAAATGATGAGGTATATTCCAGCAGTGATGCGATAGTGCAGCAACAGTACCCAACTGTCGACCAAAACACTTGACCTGGCGTGACCGTCGCTCAAATTTAGGATCGCTTCTTGAAGCCTGTTGAAATTGTTCCAGATACCTCGTTGGTTCCTGTCCATCGTAATCAAAATCCACGTGTTAACAGAACAACACTTCGGTACTTGGAAACTCAATTGAAGATAAAAAGCGTACGACCTTTTCCGATACTGCCTGTGAATTTTTCACGTTGCAGAGTAGCAGCAGACGTGAACTAAACTCGACGCGTTCCTAAAAAATGCAGTTAAATAGCTACCGAGCTCACAGTGGTGGGAAATGAAGGGGGAATTATTCGTGAAGTGCAGGTGTTAACTCACTTCGATCAGTAGACAGTATACCAAACAGTTAATTTATTACTATTGTTAGTTATATATGAAGTTGTGCTGCTCATGAAAGCAATTTTCTACTGGATTTGCTGGATTTCAACATTACTGTATTTAAGTAAATCTTTTCTTCCAAATACTTTATGCGCAAATTCATACCGAATAAAATGTGCAGGTAAATCAACAATTTTTTTCGTGTAAGACTTTTTTCGTGCCCTTCTATTTTTTCAACGGAAGCTTTTGAAGTTAAATATAATAGAGGATCACATTAAATTTTTCTTGAAACACCGATCATATTACTCAGCCGTAAAATTACTTCGAGCTTCAATTAGTATAAAATAATTCAATAGCAAGTTTTTGCTCAAAATTACGTCGTTATCATTGAATAAATTACCGTGATCGAAAACAGTTAACTGAATTTTTATTTCAGACAAGTCTCTGCAACGACCATCACGACTGCTGTCGCCGTCCTCGGGCCGATACCCTTTCTCCAACCTGCTGTCCAGCCGCGCTGCTCAGCTCTCCCAGGATTACGGTCGACCCTCGCTCCTCTACCCTGACGCAGGGCGGCCCAAACGTGCCCTCTTTGACGACTCCTGCAAGGGCGTCTACGACAGGGAACTGTTCGCGAAGTTAGACCGCGTGTGTGACGATTGCTACAACCTCTACAGGAAACCCACGGTCTCCTACGAGTGCAGGTTAGCTTATTTATTTGATGCTTTTTACAACATGGCTTCCTCTTAGATCCACGTCACCACACACATAACGTCTTATTTACATTGCTATTATTGTCCATTTATATAAGCCTTCTCTCCGCACAATACGCAGTGCACGAGCTGATGCGAAAACAAAATACTTATGAATTCTTATGTAACTAATAGATTATGTTTCCAGAATTAATATTTTTCGCGAAAAATTAACTTATGCCGGTACATCCGCAATATTCAGCAAATTTTCATACTGAATCTACAGCAGGCAACTTCAAACTGTTTTTTTATGTTGGCTCCTAAAGGCTCAAACGCTTATCACTATCCTGAATATTTCCTATACTTTGTCCCTGTCGTTTAGCGTATTCAATCAAATCAGAAAGATTTAAAAGCCAAAACTTTATTGCTAAATATTTATCATTCATTTACATGGAACGTGTTAATGTTTGGGATAAGTGTTCAAGAGCAAGATATGTCCTTGGGATGACGCAACAAAAAAAGTGCTAGAGAGAACAAGAACACGGCCGTGTACTTCGCTGTATGTGTCTAGAATCTCTGACTGATTTATCGATGGTGCTTCTTTGTGTGTGTGTGTTTCATTTCTGAATATTTTTATTGCGCCGTCAATCACGCCGTCGCGTATTTTTTATTTTTATTGCGTCCTCACCGTTGCTTCTAGAAACTGAATGTTGTCACGTTGGGTCTTATTCGTTATGTTATACGTATTATGTTAGTAGTGTCATATTAATCGTGTATTTATTTACAACACTTGATTTCATCCTTGAGAAATATCTACTTTGCTGGTTAGAAGCAATTAATTCTCTAACTTAATAAAAATAAATATATGCGAACACTAAAATAAATATCCTTTAGAATTAATTAATATTTTTATAATTTATAAATGGCATATATTCATACCACGGTTTCTGACCTTCAAATGGACACCGTTTCAGAAAATCGGGTATTTTTGCAAATGAAAGGAATATTCTTGGTTAATTTATTAAAAGGTCGCCCATAAATTCACGCACTTTATTATCGACCACTTGTAATAAACGTCGATTTAATTTAATCACTGTATTTCGCGTTTTTTATTGCATATTACACAATAAATCTTGTGTTTGTTTTTATAAACATGTTTTGTCACAATCTAATTAAAATTGTTTCAAAGGCTGCTTACCATCTAAGACTGATTTTAATTTCATAGTGCTAAAATCTTGCTTATAATTTGTTTTCAAAATTTATTTTATATTATTTAATACACGAGAAATCTCCTTACCTCGTGTTAATTTTAGTTTGTTCATCTACTGTTTGTTTGATTTTTTATTATTTGAACACATTCGTTGGTCCGCCATGCTTATTTTAACCGTTTATGTTTTCCAACACCAGGCAAGACTGTTTCCAGACGTCGGTATATCGTCAGTGTGTCGCAGCTCTGCTCTTACCCCTACATCGCTATATTCTTTTCGCACATTCACTGTACACAAAACGTACAAAGAAATTTGCATACATTCCTCAGAACATAAATACACGCGTAAGATCAAACCTGCATTCCCCCGCATATATCAGTTTATGGCCAAATAAAAAAGTTTTCTCTCCGCATCTCCATGATAAAAAATTGAAAGAAGGGCATACTACACTATCTTACACCAGATATGCAGATCGTACTGCGCCAGCCAAAAAGGAATTTCCCGACATGAATGTGGGAGACTTCCAGTTCCAACAAGTCTAAACTCAATTCCAAGTACTACAGTAGGCAGTTGAACACTCATCAATTAATATAACTACGTTAATCAACTATAAAAGTGGGAATTTGAGCGCGAAAATCCTCTTATTTAAAAAACGTTACGATTTCATTCCAGAAAATATAGAAAGATAAGAGAAAAAAGGCCCAGTTCAGGTCAGAAGTGCTCGTGACCGAGCAAACCCTTCAAATTACAAAGGTTGTGATAGTTTATAAACTTCAACTTAACTCACACTAGTGAATTTCTCGAAGAATTTTTGTGACGTACTTGAAACTGTGAGCCTATAGATTTTCATTTTCTACTTTCAGCAATGATGTACTTACAAGTAATTATGATTGAGGTTGAAGCAGATCTAGATTTCCAAACTATTCTTATGCATAATGCAACGTAACTAAGCTCAAGTGCTCAAGTGCTCAAGTGCTCAAGTGCTCAAGTATCAGTTTCCACTATACACGACTTCTCACATTGTATTGGGATTTTATTTCAGCTCTCAGCTTAAAAACAAAAACAGTGAATCACAAACTAATTTGACGCTTCGAACTAAATGTTTCCTAAGTTCGAAGTGGTGGCGTTTATTCATATTCGATTAATACAAAATCCTTCATTCACTCAACTACACTCAATCCTCAAAAAAGATGAGAAGACAACCGCACTTGATTAAATATCATACAGAGCACAAATGAACTCCGCGTACCCCGGAAAATGTTTCCCTGACCGTTCAACGAAGGACCTACAGCTCCAGGGGATGACCCCTGCACATGTTCCGAACTTCTCCGTTTATTTTTGTTTCATTTGATGGTTTGGTAAGCGCATTCTGTTCCTTTTCTTATTTATTTATTTATTTTACATTAATTCCACGCATTAAAATAATCCGCCTTTATGAAGCTGCTGCATAATGGCATTGACTCATAAAATTTATGTTAAATTGTGAAATAACATACCTCGTATGTTTTTAACGACTGGCTTTCCTTATTAAATTTTACACTCGTTTGTGGCAGATCTAATATTGGCTTCCTAAAAATGTTTTCAGCATAACATTATTAAATTTAATTGACGAATACTTAACTCTTAATCTAAAAGAAGTCATGATGATGATCAAAACATGATGGTTTATACAGATTTTTTTCATGAATGCCATATTTTCTTCTAGGTAGCTTTTATGTTCTAATCTTCCCCCGTTATTTGTCTTCAGATTAGCATTACTGGAGCTCTTTTTCCTCCTTGGCTGCGACTTTCTCTCTGCTTAACGCATGCATCGCTCAATTCTGTTGTGTTTGTGCCTATTAGTATTTAATGAAAGGAAATTTCTTACAATGCATCTCTCTCACTCATGAATGTCATTAGTCGTCTTTTAAAACGTAGTCTTTGGATTATTCTTTATTGGCATAACACAATACTGAACTAATTAATTAATTTCTACGTGGAGCTTCTCGGCTAGCCAGATTATAGGAATACACAGAATTTATTTTTACGTAGTGAAACTTGCAATATATATTATTGCTGGCTAATTAGGCACATCAGTCCCATAATTCGTGCTCTTCTTGATATATAAAAAATTTAGAATATTAATAGTAAACAATTATGAAACTTGACTGGAGAACCATAAGATTTTTGTCTTACCCTCACTATCCCTCATCCAACGTGCAATACTAGATCTTTTTGTCCTATTTTTATCAATATCTTTACTCAAAATTATTTCCATGCTGGCATTACTCTTCTTCTTATAACAAATTTACAATGGATTATACCGCAGGCGTGACTGCTACAGCAACCCGATGTTTGAAAGTTGTCTCTACGACCTCATGCTGCACGAGATGGTCGACAAGTACGCAGAGATGGTGCAAATTGTCGGCAAAAAATAAATGATAAAATGATCACTGTAAACGAATCTACAATTACGATGAACTTCTTCAATTATGTGTATTATGACATTGAATGGAAATAGCAGCGTCAGCATGAAATGACTTGTTTAGTTGCAATAATTCGCTCCCGTTAAAATGTTTTTTTTTTTTTTTGATGACCAATATAGAAATTTTTTCGGAATTTTAGAATTGCAGCAACTTGTCACAAGCATGCATTTCTGGAAGTCAACACTTCTTACAGATTTATTGTTTCACGAACACTTATTTATTTATTTTCATTGTTACAAAACAGAGGACTGGAAATGGGAGTTGAGTGCTTATTTACAGGCTTTACCCTTAATCAGTTTGTGCCTGACCCAAAATGCTGTCATGATCAACACAAAAAAAGGCCTGAATTAGGTAAACGTACACGTAGTCCTCTTAATAATTGAGACTTGAGTTAAGTAGTTAATTTATTTATATTGTAATTAATCAAATGCCGTCTCTATTCCATCCTCAGTATACTATTTATTTGTGAAATAGTATCACAAGAAAGTTTTCAGAACTGACACTGCCGACTATTCTTTTCGCCTGCTTCCGTCGCCACGAATTGTCCATAAGTTTAGCTCTTAATTACATGTAACACATAATTAATTTTTATGGTAAACACAAATCAGAATTGTAAAATAACTGAATGTTAGAAAATAAAATTCGGTACTCTTTATAAATAATTTCTTGTAGTCAGCCAAATTCAGCAGGACGCGCATATAAATGTTTTTTACTTATCGACAATATTGAGTGAAATGTTCAGAAATATCTCTCTTACTGTAAATAAAATTCATTTATGGTGAGCAGGAGTTTAAATGATCGATGTGAAAGGCACGAATGCCTCGTAAAGCGTAGGTTTTTTGAATGTTAGTGTCTTGCAAAACAAAGCAAATAATGCTGGATATTCTGAAATTAAATATAGATCTGTTTTATGTTACAATTGAAATTCTAAAAAAATGTCTTCCGCAAATGTCCAAATGGCGATCGACATCGCTGGTGTCAACGAATATAACTTATGTGATTATTTTCAGTAAAAGTTTTGGCATGAAATTATTGTTTTACTTTCATCCTCGTAGTGGAACCGTTTATGGTGTGTTTTTACTGCGGTGAAATTGCAATATTACAGTCCATTTCACTCTGAAAAATTATCACTTACGAGTATACATGTATGGAAAACTCAGGAATATTAATTGAATGCATCAAATTCTAATTATGTTTAACTTCATTCACAAACTAATTAGATACGAAATGCAAAGATTTTTGTTGAGCTGAATATAATCCCTAATTAAATTTCATTAACTTTTTTAAAAGATCCACACCGCAAGTAAAAATTTTTTGTCCTCACTCAGTTTTATAGATTTTAGTCGACTGATGACAGGTAAATAAAAAACATGGTGGTATTTTTCGAACCTGCCATGCCCAGGTGAGATTAGAGTTAAAAACTTAGTTAAATTATTAAATACCTTAGTTAAATAGTTCATTTCATAATCCTCTGGAATATGAATTGACTAGCTTCTCATAATTTAAAGACACGTGTACACATAACCTGTAATCATGGAGCGCGATTTAAATTTTCATCCGTATAATGGCATTCAACAATTATTTCAGCTGTCCGTTGAATACTATAATGCAGCTTCATTATTAACAGCGGTGATTGAAAAACAGTAAAATTATATTAGAGAGTTGTTATGTATTTCTGTTCAAAAGCATGCGTTTTTAATTTTCCCAGCAGGATATTCATGGCTTTCAACATTTAAAGAAATTTCGCAGTGATTTGGTAAATGACCGAGAGAAGAAATGTTGTCACTAGGATTGACATGTAGGAAATTTCGACATTTGCGACCCGCCCCTCGAATTACCGCCCCGCTGTGATGCGTGACTTGCAGATTTTTTGCAAGTGACGTCAGACATTCCCACAGCCAGCTAGGTTGTGTGCCGAATTTCATCTATTACATGAAATGGATAATTAACTTCCCATGTCTTGTATTAAAAGATCGTGTTTTCAAAACTGCTGGAAAGTAAGTACTGCTAGTAATCGCGGGGGTTGAATTTCCAAAGAAAATTTGTAAGAAATACGAGTTTTTTTATTATTTGTTTACAAATTTTATTCTGAATCAACCATTAAATTTATGTATTGAGATTATCGATGCCGAGTGCGACAAACGGAAGCGATCAATTTTGAAGGAGGAGGTGCCATTACTTTTTAAATTATGTTGCAGATAAACGTTTCTACGGACATAAGAAATTGGTGCGGATTGATTATTTTAAATATTAACGTAATGACGGAAAATTATTCGTGGAGGTTCGTTCCAGCAGCTTCCATGGAATCGGTTAAGGTCGAGACGCCGACAAAGGAGAAAGCCGTTCTTGACGCCGTGTGTCTGTAAAACGAATCTAACTCGGACCAGCATGAGATGTGCATTCAGGTGGTTACTGACCAGGTTAATTTTTAGTAACAAAGAAATGTAGGTTTAGTAACAAAGAAATGCAGAAAACATTTTTAGTAACAAATAAATGCCGAAAATGCAAGCTGTTGGAGCCATTCCACCGATTCTTGAGATCTTATGGTGCTTTGAATAAGAAGCAAATGTAGCCGCTTTTTTCTAGGAAGTTACGTTTTCTGACAATTTATAGAAAATAGCCACATGAGGCACATATAATAGAATAGAATAGAATAAAAGTGTCGGCATTGAAGAAATAGGCCCATGACCTTTTGCCGATTCTTGATCTTTTCGTGACTTGATTCACAAGGGATCCAGCCTTTGTAACCGATCTTTCCATAACTCGCGATGATGATGAACAATGATGATTTATTTACATGCCTTGTTATTCAGGCTTAAACTAGAGTTATTCCTAATTAAACTAAAATTATAATTACCTATTTTTAATTTAAACAAAAAAGCCTTATACTCATAATGTCATCGCATCTTGGGGAGAAAATTTTCGAGTTGAGAACTCATGCAGACTGCCGAACATATAATTTAGAAGACATTTTCACTGTATTGTACATCAGTATCGCCAGATTTTTGATCGTGAACATAAGACGAACTTGTGGTATTCAAGCTTATAGAGGCAATGATTTTAGTTAAAAATGGTTCTATCATATGCTTAAGATATATGGTCATAAAAGTTATATAATATAGTTAGAATATATCATTCTAATGTTTATACATTGGTATATCATTTAATATTTTAGATACATTGTTTTACTATCATAATCGAATCTTTATTTAGCTATTACCGAATAGATATTGTGTTAGAACTAATTTGTATGACCCTAATGCCAAATTTTGGAATATTAATCAAAGTTGTTACGAATTTGCACTTGAAATGTTTGAATATTTGCTAAAATGCTAAACTCGATAGCTTAGCTTGTTGGAAAAAATTTAAACGTTCACATCACTCGATATCATTTACTATCGGATAGTGATTAAATGTGAAACCTTTTGATATTTAGCATTCGAAATTACTGCTCGACTCGCATCGAATAATAATAGAGCGGCTCATTTTTGCCAAAACGTTATTATTTTCAGAAGTTGCTGCTCAAATGAACACATAATGCTATAAAAATTATTATATACATTTGTTAAATAATTCGCTTCCTTATATGTTTCAGCTTTTATACCCAGCAGGTTATCTTTAATTATCTATGATGGCCAAATTGTTAAAATAATTGAGGATTATCTGAATTTCAACATTGCATGAGAAATATCGTTGATTACATTTTTCAATCAATAATTATCAAGCTAATTACGCTAAGCTATAATAATATCTTGGAAATTTTAAGGGAAGCCCCTACACAGAAACTAATCCAAACGTCTACTCTCTAAAAATGTGTTTCTAAAATATAACACAATACATATGCTTCAATACTAAGTATTTCGAGCTATTCATTTCGATAGATTATAACATTTAACTTCTAACAATATTACTAAATGCTAATAGAAGGGAAATCCCGATATTTCAGATGCTCGGGTCGGAAGAATTCTCAATGGACCATTCATTGGAAATAACGGCCAAATAAAGCCTTTTCACAATACCAGTTCTCCGATTTGCTTGCAGGTCTCATATGACAGGTTGAAAAAATCCTCGGGAAGTCCAGGTCTCCATTGCTTGGGAATGACAGCCGCTTGTGAATGATTTGCATTATCCATTTCTTCAAAGCCCCCCCGCTGCAGACAAGATTGAAGGGGTTACATGTATGCTGAAAGATATTCATTTTTTCACTGCTTCATTTCGCCCGCTGCATACAGGATTGACGGGGTCACATGTATGCTGAATGATATTCATTTTTTCACTGCTTCATCACCACACATCGTATGGCATGTGTTCATCACCACACATCGTATGGGATGTGTTCACCACCACACATCGTATGGGATGTGGTAATCACCAAACATCGTATGGGATGTGTTCACCACACATCGTATGGGATGTGTTCAAAACCACACATTGTATGGGATGTGTTCATTACCACACATCGTATGGGATGTGTTCATTACCACACTTCGTATGGGATGTGTTCATCGCTACACATCGTATGGGATGTGTTCATCACTACACTTCGTATGGGATGTGGTAATCACCACACATCGTATGGGATGTGTTCATTACCACACATCGTATGGGATGTGTTCATTACCACACATTATATTGGATGTGTTCATCACTGCTCATCATTTTGGATTTGAACCAAATTGTCATGCCCCATTTGTCGATGGTTAATTATTTTTTCAGAAGCGGAATATGGAATGGCCAAATAAGAGCGGTAAATGCAAAAATAGTCGACTTAAGTTTTATTTGTCGTTTTTTCAACAATTTATTTACTGGTTGCCATCGTAGTATTTCTGCGTAAATTCAAATTTTATTCCTTGAAACGTTTCTAAGGGAGCTTGGCCACTTCACCTTAAAGAATGCATTTCCGTTCCAGTAAGCTTAGGGTTTCATAAAATTTAGCAAAGTCATCTAATCTCTCTAAGCTGATCTTAAAATATTTCAGCGCAGGGAAATAAAGTCTAGGAAATGCTTTGTTGGTTTGAAATATTGAATACTCATTCAGTATTAGATGAGATATACAAAAATTACAAACATAAACTTGCGCTCGATATTCTTGGTGCACATGCATTAATTTTACAATATTTAAATGCATTGGGCTTCTCAATAGTCAGAAAATAAATGTAATACAGATTTATTCCGCTTGCCTTAATATCACTATGCCAATATGGGTAGTAAAGATTTACGTATTTAGTAATTTTTCCCCTCATTTGGAGCAATTTAGAGGGGGAATTCATCCTGTTTTTCTATTGAACTTAATTCCATATACGCACCAAGTTCTGATCAGAATGAGGGTCGCACCTAGAACATGACATGGTTTACCTTCACCATCTACCACATGTCAGGTCCCTATACCTACCTTCATTCTCCCAACAACCATTTTAGCATTCACTGAATAATTGATGATAGAAACTATAACTTTCAGTCATATTTAACCATTTAACTTAAATTCATTCACATTCTAGATTAATTTAATCTTTTCTACTAATCTACAAAGATCCATGTCTGGGAAATAAATTTTTCGCAGCATCTCTACAAGCCGTCGCAGGTCGCAGGATCCGGGTTAGCAGTCTCGCCTTTGTTCTCGTAATCTTGGGTTGTCTATAGTTAGTTTGGTTCTTTTTGGAGCCAGGGAGACGAGACGATAGCGCAAGTCAAAAATATTCTCGTCAGACATTGTCCCTCAAAAAAAGGATAAATTCTGTTAGAGCCATCCTGTTACATTTCAATCGAAATAACCAACGTTTTTGTATCGACAATTATATTTTTTTGCATTTGATGAAATCCTGGAAATTCCGATTGAAATAATTTGCCATTTCGTCATTTCCATGATATTTTTTACACTACCTTAGATAGTACGTTCGTTCACCTGTCATTTCTCTTTTACGAATAAGATAATTGTAATGAATCGTGAAACAGCGCCATAGATCACTCATCCTGCTTTTCTACTTTATCTCAACCCATTCTTTACAGTTGGGTTATATCCTCAGTAGGGAGTCATTGAACGGAACGACATCTGACAAAATCATATAGTAGAATAAAACTAAAATTTATGCCCTGCTTCGAGCAAAACATTTATCTACCCTGAACCGTAATTGGAATTTTCCAGCTCCTCAGGACTACGGTTGCAATTTTGGTCCCGAATTCCTTTACATCCGGGTCCAGGGTCACTCGGTCCGGAGCTCCCCGGACGGCCGGACCTGATATGAAATTTTTCTAAGTAAATTGACAAAAATTCGCTACAAATTTTTTATGTTTTCTGTAAGTTTCAAAACATTCTCTATTTTTTAGTTTGATCGAAAAATGCACTTTTCTGGAACCCAAATACATATTGGTCCGGGTTATAGTGACTTGGTCCCCGCGGACCTGACGTGAAATTTTAAGTAAATTGACATATATTCGATAAAAATATTTTATATTTTCTTGACGTTCCAGAACATTCTCTATCGATTAGTTCGGTCGAAAAATACACTTTTGTAAGACCCTCATGTTCTGGTGGAACAAAAATTTTCAATGTATATTTGTAATATTTATATTTAAAATTTCAAGTTTTCTCGACGTTTCAGATGATTTGCTGCCTTTTATTTTGTGAACCTGGTCCGGCGGACCGGTCCGGGTCCGGGTCTTAGTCACTTGGTCTGGGTCCGGTGGACCGGTCCGGGTTTTAGTCAGTACCTTTATGAACGCATCTTTGCTCGGTGCCGTAATTTTACTTCTAAAATTTGAGTGACGAAGCATGTAGTCATTTGCAGGCATTCGTTTGTTAAATGTTACTTTGAATAAATTATTCAATGCAAATTTGATGATTTTGGGGACATTGCAAAAGTAACAATTTAATTTTGTTTAACATTCCTCAAATTCTTTCTCGTATTCATGTGTCAATATTACGAGTTCATTTTAATTTTGCCTCAATTTTCTCAGCTCTTGAACCAAGACTTGTCCGGGAAAAATTATTTCACTAATAAAATTAGGTAGGTACATAATACATGCACTGCAAAAACAGTTTTGTATTCTTATGGTTCAACTTCATAAACTTGCATCTATCGTTCTCAATTATTTGTGTACATGTTGGACGGCATTGAACTAAATAAAGTGTTGGTAATTTGGACTTATTATATGCAAAATAATGCAATGAATGGATTTTGTCGAAATCAGATTAATTGCATAATATTTCTTATACCGGCTATGTGTGAGTTTCCGACATTCTAGTACTTTCAATGCAATACCGTTCATACTCTGTTCCGCAATATCATGGAAACAGAGCACCGATCCTTCAGAATTTTCATCTTGGAGCTGCTCTACTTAATTAAGTGAATCATGTGTACGACCATGATTCATAGTATTTGTTTTCAGCAAACTGACAAGTGTACATGTCGCACAAAGGAAGAGGGAACATTTCAGCAATGTTTCGTTTCTATGCCCTCCAAGTTCCATGTAAGATAAAATTGAGTAAATAGTGTCAAGTTTTACTTTGTCTCGTTCAGTTTGACATCGCATTACCTCTGCAGAATCATTGTAGTTGCAGGTGATGCTGAACAACTATTGAAGCCATTATTCTTCGTCAAACTTATCAGTGAAAAATCGTCTTGTTGGCACTTCAATTTCGAACAAAGGCTTCTAGGAGTGATTCATATTCTTGGTGAAATCTTTCTAGCATTTAGTTTAATTTTTTTCTTAATTTCTTCGATTTTGACCAACCCAATTTTCGAATACTTTTTTTTTTATTTTTAATGCAACGTTCGTAAGTCTATATTGATTTATCCTTTTATTGACGCTGAGTGTTTTAACACTTTATTACATTGAATTCATTTCTCATCAACCGGTTGCTGAAACCGTAGAACTAATTACTGTGCCAGCCTTTTTGTAGATACTTCCGAAAACTTAAAAAATTTTTAAAACACAACCGATGATATGGAAAAGGTGTGAAAATATTGCATATATTCGAAATTCTTCCCCGACCTGAGAAACAGTTTTATTGGTGCATTTAATTATTTAGTACTGACAAGTCATACATACATGAAATAGGAGATTTATATATAATGGTATCCAGCTGGAAAGTAAATAAGGCGTAGGTGGCGCTAGAAAGCTGCATCGGAGGGTGATCTATGGAAATAAATATAATTTACTATAATTTTTTTTAGATTTGGAGTCAACTGGCAGGCTCCTTCAAACATGATCAAATTTCAGATGGATTAGAAGATCATTATTCTGAGTCAAGGACAGCCGGTTTAATGCTTCGATGAATATTTTACTGAGAATCGCGCTGGTGGGTAAAACCGTCGACATATATAGTCCGTCATGAAATTAGGGCCGGATCATTTGAATATTAGTCCATGAAATTAGGGCCGGATCATTTGAATATTAGTCCATGAAATTAGGGCCGGATCATTTGAATAAAAGTGCTCATCTCAATCTCAATGTTGAAATATTTATCGCTTATATGCAAAATTTCTTTTCAAACTTAGTCTGTGTGTACGAGTGACTATTCTCTAAAATCTTATGGTATTTTTAAGTGCACAAGACTCGTATATTCGCGCAGAGGTGAACTCCATCAACACGAGTGAAATACAGAGCAGCAGCCGAATAGTCCCTTTATATCATTGTGTGTTAGTTTATATGGAAATTATGCATGTAATTATATTCAACTTTTTTCATATAACGCGATCTCAGCAAACAAGCAGATTTTTTTTAGTATTGAAGGAAAACGTTCACCGTTGAAGTATTTCTCAGAAGGTCCAATGTCTAACGAGTCTATAGCTTCGCCCGCCTGTCTACTTTATTCATTTATTTGTAAATCTCGTACTTCAGAAAATGAGAATATTTTTAAAAATAAAAGTTAATCGCCTTGCGCGACTTTTCAAGGGTTTGCAAGGATTAAAGCACATCAAGAAACGCAACATAAAGGTGGATCTAGGAAATTACTGAAGCTGTACTCCTTCATTCCATCCCATGACTCATATCGCACGTGCAATTCCATGGTCGATGTTTGTCGTTTTCACACCTGGGCACACTTCAAGATGTCATTTTGTTTGGTTTTCGTTTAAGGGTGACAGTTGTCCAAAGTTTGACCTGTTCGAGGGAAAAGTATAAAAACTTCAACGCTAATGGGAACAAAAACATTGCAACTTACGGGTCGACTAAGCTCATTTGTACCTGTGCAGCATTCGTCTCTTCTCAGTAAGTTCTTGACTTTTCTGAATACCAGTTATCTATTGTACATGAATGCGACTGTATCTTGTTTCCTAATCCTCTATAGGTCGTGACTTGTAATTTGATTATTGCAAATCCCGTTTACGTTTATTATTATTATTATTATTATTAATATTATCAATTTTCTATGTTATTTTTTAAGTTTCTTTATTTATTTACCTTTATTTTTTTAATTCATATATATTTTTCTTTTGGAATGTTTGAATTTTAGCCTGAATATTCTTCACCTTGCAGAACTACCAAAGATCTCCTTTTATTTTTACCTGTCAAAGTCTTTAATTAATCCTCGAAATACAGTGATTAATATTTCGTAGCTCGTTTGCATGCTTTAAGATTTTTGCTATTGTACATGTTATAATATATAATATATAATATAATATAATATATATATATAATTCTAAAGGATATTTGATTTTGTGTTCGCATATATTCATTTTTATAAAATTAGAGAATTAATTGCTTCTAACCAGCAAAGTAGAGATTTTCAAGGATGAAATCAAGTGGTGAAAGTAAATACACGATTAATATGACACGACTAACACAACACGCCTAATATAACGAATGAGACCCAACGTGGCAACATTCAATTTCTAGAAGCAACGGTGCAACAAAAGAAATTTTTTTAAGGCATTGACGGTACAATAAAAATATTATGAAATGAAACACACACACAAAGAAGCACCACCGATAAAACAATCAGAGATTCTAGACACATACAGCGAAGTGCACAGCCATGTTCTTGTTCTCTCTAGCACTTTTTTTGTTGAATCATTCCAAGAACATGCCAACACTTGTCCCAAACATTAACGCGTACCATGTAAATAGATGATAAATATTTAGCAATAAAATTTTGGCTTTTGAATCTTTCTGATTTGGTTGAATGCGCTAAACGACAGGGACTATATGTATAGGAAATATTCAGGATAGAGACGTTCAAGCCTCTATGAGCCAACATAAAAAAACAACCAATTGAAGTTGCCTGTTGTAAATTTGGTATGACAATTTACGAAATATTGTGGATGTACCAGATAAGTCAATATTTCGCGAAGCATCAAATCTGGAAATATACTCTATCAGCAACATAAAAATTCATAAGTCTTTTGTTTTCGCATCAGCTCGTACACTGCATATTGTGCGGGAAGAAGGCTTCTATGAATGGACAAGAATAGCACTGTAAATAAAACTCTGTGTGTGGTGACGTGGAGCTAAGAGGAAGCCATGCTGTAGAAAGCATCAACTAAATAAGCTAACCTGCACTCGTAGGAGACCGTTGGTTTCCTGTAGAGGTTGTAGCAATCGTCACACACGCGGTCTAGCTTCGCGAACAGTTCCCTGTCGTAGACGCCCTTGCAGGAGTCGTCAAAGAGGGCACGTTTGGGCCGCCCTGCGTCAGGGTAGAGGAGCGAGGGTCGACCGTAATCCTGGGAGAGCTGAGCAGCGCGGCTGGACAGAAGGTTGGAGAAAGGGTATCGGCCCGAGGACGGCGACAGCAGTCGTGATGGTCGTTGCAGAGACTTGTCTGAAATAAAAAAATTCAGTTAACTGTTTTCGATCACGGTAATTTATTCAATGATAACGACGTAATTTTGAGCAAAAACATGCTCCTGAATTATTTTATACTAATTGAAGCTCGAAGTAATTTAATTACGGCTGAGTAATATAATCGGTATGTTTTAAGCAATATTTAATGTGATCCTCTATTATATTTAACTTCAAAAGCTTCCATTGAAAAAATAGAAGGACAATAGTCTTACACGAAAAAAATAGTTGGTTTGGTTTATCTGCACATTTTATTTGGTATGAATTTGCGAATAAAGTATTTGGAAGAAAATATTTACTTAAATACAGTAATGTTGATATACAGTAATATATAATATAAATTTATTTTGCTTTATCTTTTTCAAATGCTAATTTCGTGTATTATTTTCTATGTTTATGCATATGAGATCAATTATTATCATGTTGTTGAGAAACGTAGTACTCATATAGTCTTCGATTTTCATGCACCAGAGACCAAATTATTCATTTTCATAGTTCATGTAAAGTAATGTTTCAAGACAGAGCAGCATCACTCCTACCTTGGCATTGGCCCCGATACATCAACTTCCATACCACAGGAGGGTTCCTCCCATGGTTGTATTAATTCAACCATGGTTTGTCTTAAATGGGTGTTGAATTAATTCAACCATGGGAGGAACCAGAGGAGGAACCTATGGTTGAATTAATTCTACCATGGTTCCGCCCACGCCAGCGTTCTAGCTATAGGGTCGGGGGGCAGCGTTCAAGACTGTTAAGGAGTTATGGGTTGGCGCGGCCGTCACTCTATGCTTGCTTTCACCAGAACTGTTGTACTTCCGGACACCCTTCCTAGTAGGGCCTTGAAATGGTAATTGACGTAAACAATTCAGCGTTTCCACCGGATGACAGATACATAAGGAAGTTTAGTTTCCGACAGACTTAGGGCACATTCCGAGGATAATTGAATATTCAGGAGAAATGCGACATATGCTCTCTACAACTTTTGCAATAGACTGAACATAGTTTCATATCATCATGCAACGATGGCCAAAATTTATGACGCAGTGATACGCTTTCAAAATCTGTCTTGCGAAACTAGAAGAATTACGATAAATTTCGTATTCTTTGTAAGATGAAAACTTCCTGAATTTAGTGTATAATGTATTTCTTAAAACTTTCTAATATATTACTTATTAAATATACTTTGCTTTGAAAGAATAATTCTTCGCGAAAGACATCGTTATGTTTGCTATATTAACATATCACGCGCATGACACAGACGGTCTTTGTGCACATGCGTGCGCGGCGCACGGCGGCAGTCATTCCCTCGCCGACATGATTGCGTGTCCCGACCCTCATCGCCTGACCCGACCCTCATTGCCTGTCCCGACCCTCATCGCCTGTCCCGACCCTCATCGCCTGTCCCGAACCCCATCTCCTGTCCCGACCCTCATCGCCTGTCCCGACCCTCATCGCCTGTCCCGACCCTCATCGCCTGTCCCGACCCTCATCGCCTGTCCGTTCCGGCCCGATTGTTATCAAGGGTCGTTTGTCTTAAATGGGGCAAAAATGCGCAGACTTGTGTGGTCTAATTGACCAGGATAATGAATGATTCACGATGAATTGCATATGCGAGTTACATGATTATTAATGTTTAATGCAATGAATATTGAATGAAAACTAAGGACCATGAATGAATGAATCTAATATGAAAAACATTATCTATAAGGTGGAGATACTAAATACAAATCTGATATTCTCTTCAGGCGTTAGGTGTGAACAGAGAAGATATTTTTTGTTTTTAAGTAATTGGGCAACGAAATTCACTCTCAATGTCAATTTCTCGCAAAATAAAATATTTCCACAAAGTGCAAGTATTTCCTCGTTAAAAATGCAATAACATATTTATTTTCATGGCACATTAACATATAATAGCCAAGGTCTTTTAAAATAATAATCACTGGATTACAGGGCAGTATTTTTCGTCCATGAGAACCCTGCGTTTTAAAGACCGTGGTCGTTAAACATCTTGTGTGGCCGGCACGAGGACCACATGAGGTCCAGTTGTGGATGAGAGGCCCGCACTGAGGGTACCACACAAGCAGCATCATGCCAACTACTAATGCCCTCATTTTCCTCAGTGTTGAGCAAGATATAATAATAAAGCTCTTATTAAATAAAGCTAAATATGTTAGTCATGTCTCACGAATATGTTGGTATGTTAATTCCTGTTTGACTCATATATTACGGTCCTCCTGGCTGGTTATGAGCAGTTAAGAGTTCATTTTGAGTTTCATCTTCATACGTCAATGTGCGACATGCAACAAAGAAGCGAATAAAATTCAGTTACATAGACACTAGTTATACTCACGTAGCTAATATTTTAACGCGCCTTTATAACTGCTCAAGTACAAAAAAGCCTTTACCAGATATTTTAACGAAGAAATAAAACCATTATATGCATGGAACACAGCTGTAAATTTGTCATCCTAATACATCGTTGGGTGCTGAAAATTTCACGTTCTTACATTAATACTTCGCTCGAACAACCATGGAAACATCAAGACTCGAGTCTTTACAGGTGCGCGTTTGTTATTACGCTCAGTGATCACCTGTAGCAATTGCTTCCTGATTATATTGTTTAAAAAAACTTTAATAGCTTGGCTCTTACTGTTTATGGCGGTGGTGTCACATAAATTCCTCGGACTTGCGTCACAAACAAGACTAGCCTAAGCATTCCTTGAATGATTGTGACGTCATTTGATGAGTGAACTCGGACTGATACGCTATCTTGAGTGCCACTAGAAGTCGGAACCTCGGATAAGAAATCGTTTTTTTTACTATTTTTAATAAGATCACATTTAATTGGGTTAAATAGTTATTCCTTTTCATGCACAAGAAGGACAGGATTTACTAATGTACATTTAAAAAACTGCTCAGCTCATGCTGAGTATGAAATAAGTTATTAGTAAAAAATTTTTCAGGTATTCTTATCACTTGCTTCACCAATCGAGGGAAAAGATCGTAACTATTGCGTAATGATTTAACCTGGAAGTGTGAACGTTTTAAGACAAATGTATCGCAGCAAAGTGAAACTGGGATATTATCAAACTGAAAAGTTTATGTCGGAAATACTGAAACTGATTGCGATTACTAATTCTGCAGCTGAATGCGATATGATGAAACTAATTTGTCATTAATAAAGTCGAAATTTCTTTAGATACTTCGCATCGTCATGGCTTTAAGCCTATATACTTACATCGGTATTTTGTTTCAATTACTCGACCATTACTGTACATTGATTAGTATAGTCAAGTTAACGTTTAAATCAACTTCAGCAGACTCCTGTTGATCAAGTAGTTTAATTAATCAAAGTTGATCATGTAGTTCACTGAATCAAAGTTTATATTGTACTGCAGTTAATCATAGTTTATCATGTAATAGACTGAATCAATGTTGATCGTACATTTTGCTGAATCAAAGTAGATCGTAAATTTTACTGAATTTTAGTTTATCATGCAGCTTACAAAATCAAAGTTGAGCGTACATTTTTCTGAATCAAAGTTTATCATGCAGCTTACTAAATCAAAGTTGAGCGTACATTTTTCTGAATCAAAGTTTATCATGCAGTTTACGAAATCAAAGTTTATCGTAATTTTTCTGAATCAAAGTTTATCATGCAGTTTACTGAATCAAAGTTGATCGTACATTTTACTGAATCAAATGTCGTACATTTTACTGAATCAAATGTCATTTGGGTTTCCTGAAGAGCGTGCGTTGAATCGCAAATTTCTCCTCTGCTAGTCTCGTCTGTCAAGATTTTTATTCAGAGTTCATAGGGCATAACAAGCTGCCCTATAATCATATATAATCGTCAATCCTTTGCAAGCCATGTCCTCAAAACATATCAAATCAACCCGATAATTGCCGTCTCTTCTACACAATTATTTTTACAATCGTGGAGCTCAAAGCCGGGGACTCCTATCGTTCATATGCAAATTTAATAATATATAAACGATATAATAATATCGTAACCAATATTAAAGCAACTCACTCCAAAATTCAGGTTCGGGATCAGGATCAACTTTTAGAGAACCTTAATTAATTAACTTAGTAATTTAATTTTAATTAATTAAATTTTAATTAATTTAATTTTAATTAATTTAATTTTAATTAATTTAATTTTAATTAATTTAATTTAATTATTAATTAATTAATTAATTAATTAATTATTAACTTAAGATGTGAAAAGTTATTAATTTTGTCGAAATCTCATTTACTCAGCGGCCGAGCCTGGCTGCCACTATCAATGATATCATGCAGAGAACAATAATAACTCTCCACGTCACTTCCGACGCTTGACGCATGACAAAGATTGTGCCAAGTCGCGCGTTAAGGTTGTCATTTGCGTGACTCAAGGTTGTTATATCACACCTTCTCGATCCATTTATGTTACCACGCATTTAGTTTCGAATGAAATTGACCATGCTTAGTTTAAATATTAAAAAAAATATTATTAGGTAATATCACCGCGCCACGACACTAAATACTGGAGGTAGCCAAAGCCAAAAGGAACGAGACATTTGTAATATATGAATCCAACAATGCTGGTTACCTGCCCAATTTGTCCGTGTTAGCTTTTTGATGTTATCTATAAACACTGATTTTCAATTTTAGTGGATGGTCAAGTCTCGGAATCCAGATGGAGAATAATGAGTTGAGTTTTTTCATGTGGTCATATTAAATTATTTTCTTTATCTGGCGGTGTATCACGTCAGAAACTACGTGCGTGAACGCGTTGCTCTTTACATTTTTCCAGCGTCCCTCGGCCAACCGCATACACGTCGTCTTCAAGTTGAATGGACACTCAGATGAATGGGTAAGACTTTATCCAAATTGCGATGCACTTCATGCCGTTGTATGGGTCATTCTGACCCACACTCAGAAGCGAAAGGGGGTATCAATGATACGTGCAAAAAGTGTCATTATTTGAACAATATGACTAATAATTTGAACTTATCTTATGACAGCGCTGCCACGGTACACGTCATCAGAGCTTAAAGTCCACCACGTGGACTGCGGTCTGCGAAGTGCTGAGCATTTTTTGTGCAGCTACGTCATCCTCTCCATCATCACTCGTATGTCCTAATGAGATGATGGCTACCACATTTAGTATCGCGGCTTTGGAGCGCGGCCGGGTGTAAGCATAGAGGCAGATGCAGATTCTCGGAAGGTTTAGATCACACTTCTTGCGACGCCGAGCCTTGATGGTCTTGTTGCCATATGCGGGGCGCAAGAATTCTTCTGACGGTTTATAAAGAAAGAGGTAAACAGTTTTAAAATTAGATAAATGTTATTGAGAAGCACCAATGCCTATGGAAAAAATTAATGCTTTGAATCGACACGTCACAAACACAACATCTCATTTTAGTTTAATCATTAAATATATATTTGGCAGCACAACATGAGTACAATTTGTAAATAATCTTTCGGCTTCTTCGTAATATTGTATCTTATCATTTGCTTGTCAAGAGGCTGAATATAACTGTGTGAAGTGTGATGCAAAGTGCACAGATAAAGCCAGGGTAGTAAGAATGTTCGGCTGACGCAACTCATTTGTCCTCTCAATGACTTTGCTATAAACTTCCAAATGGTTTAAACAGTTTACCGACTAATAACTATGAACAAATTAAGCTGAAACAAAACCACTGACTGGACCAAGTTTGTATTAAAATTAATCATTTATTACATTTTAGTGATTAACCTTGAATGTCAGCGAGGTGAATATGTTATCGAAAATTAATTAAAATTAAAATTAATTGTTATCGGAAATCCGACAGAATCCTTCGTTTTTCTTAAGTTTTATGGTAAAAGTTGCGTTGACAATTACCCTAAATAATTTGCAAAATTAAATACCTGCTCTGAATCTGAATCTAGCATCTGAATTTTATTTATTAATAGAAAAGCATATTATATTTCATTGCAAAGTAAAGCGTATTACATCGAAAAGTAACATGCTTTTCAGCGAGCGAGTTTTATTCAAAAGCAATCGAAAGTTTTTTTATCGCGCAAGACGCTTCTGCATGATGCAGTTTCTCTTATACAGTTTGAGATTCTTACGTGGGACCAATTCTGGACTGCCATGCAGTTTTGCTTATCAAAACTATACGCACAACGTAATGTGAATATTTACGTTGATTTCGGTAATATATACGGTAATAACTTTGCGGTGATAAATATAGTAACATAAAAATCATTCGGGCTATGTTGATTTGTATTATAAATTATCCAGATAGCAATGAACCAAGTTCGCTATGTCATTATGTATTCTATGAAGAAATCCTCCTCCCATGCAACCTGCGTCTTGATGAGCGGAATACAATCCTATACGTATTCGTGCATGAATTTATAACAGTTAGTTTGTCTGAAAGTATAATTTCAGTTACGTCCATAAGTAGTTCATCTACAAAGCAAAATTCAGCCATAATATGCAAATACAGTATATCGTTAGCGAAACTACCAGTAAAAGATTTGCAGTTTACACAATAGTGTGTACAACGACGAAGTATTGGAGCGAAGTTCTTCACTTGCGATGATGGCGATTAGTGACGGAGTAATGATGAAAGTAAAGAGTGATGGAGTGATGTTGAAGGTAAGGAGTGATGGAGTGATGTTGAAAGTATAAGGAGTGATGGAGTGATGTTGATGGCAGTATGTGATGAAGTGATGGTGAGGACAATTATTTTGGGAGGTGAGCGCGATGAAGCTATACAGAGAAATCATCTGTGATCATATTCAGCACAACACCCCACACTTAAGTCGTTGCTGAACTGAATGCATTCATGGACATTACTGTTGCATGGCACCGCTGCAAATTTTAAATCAATTATGTGAACAATACAATATTGATCCCTGAAGGCGATTTAAATTATATTAAGAAGTTCTCCCAGTCTCCAAACAGCAAATATTCGCTGTGTTCAGGCTAAGAAAATTGTTTAAATATGCGCGCGTTATATGAGCTGCATTTATTCAGAAGTTTGATAGTCCTGACTAATATTGTGACCGTTATCGTTCGTACCTTGCAACAAAAAATACTTATTTTTTGCTATACCAAATATACCTTAAAGATATCAGAAATAAATGATGCTGAGTCGCAGGTCAAGTTTCCAGCTAAAGAAGCATGCAGCATGAATAGTAAGATTGACTTATATTGTGACCGTTATCGTTCGTACCTTGCAACAAAATATACCCATTTTTTCTATACCAAATATATCTCAAAGATATCAGAAATAAATTATGTTGAGTCGCAGGTCCAGTTTCCAGTTAAAGAAGCATACAGCATGAATGATAAGATTTTTTTGCATTTTATTTAAGAAAATGTTATGCTTGTAATTTTCACAGACCAAATGTGACCTGAAGGCAATTTTGATGTTGTTTGTTGAACTAAATTTTGTTAATTATAGGTTATAATATAGCTTTTCAACCCAACGAGTGTTGTCACTGTTATTTTTGAAAGTCGTGAGGGCGTAGAGAGACGTGACCTCGCCCATTAGTTCCAATATGGCGTCATCGAGGCTGGTTGACGAGCCTAGCAGGTGACACAGCGATGCTGAACGAGCTTATTTGTTCCAATATGAACAAACAGGATCATCATTACTCACACTAAAATCAACGGGTCATCTTGTCTAAATGATGACACGCTTTCTACCCCATAGCACTAGCATAGAACGAGCGTAGCATGGATGCGCCCTTCTACTGGGCCAAATATTGCGTCAGGGACACACTGGAGCAAAAAAATGCGTCTTTTTTGAATAAAAGACTCACTCATTTCTTTGAGTGAATAATTCCTGCCACTGTGGCCAACACGTCGGGTGGCCAATTGTGGACATGTGACATATTTTGCAGTACATTTGTAATCATCGAGCGAGTGATAATCTTTGATGAAAACAAATTCCTTCGCTCCGCTGGACTGAGTTCCTTTGCTGGAAAATTAGCCCTCCTGGTGAAACATGCTGGGAAGCGAGTATTTCTCTGCAGCAGCATTTTTACGTCTGTGCATGGTTTGAAAAGTGTTTACTGAAATTATTAATTACAAGCAGGTAATTACCAGATCCTTTATATTTGCTAAAATTGCACATCGTAGCCAAAACTTTGTTTTCTACAGGAAATTACGAATTGCTGGAATAAATTCCAATAAATTTTAATTCATAATAAATGATCCTTTTTAATTATCTATAAGATAAATAAATGGTGGAATTTAAATAACAAAATGAGCAATTTGTTAAAACATTTTTTGTTTTAACAAATTGTTAATTTATTTTAACAAATATTTTAACAAATTTGTTAAAGCATTTAAAACTATAAAATATTATTTTGTTCCCACAATTATTATACGCCATTCATACGCTACTTCTTTCACTACACGCTATTGATGCGAGCTGTTCGAACGCAGTACATATAAATAGAGCAGCTTGAGTAAACACACGAATACACATGAATAAAGAATCTAAACTCTGAGAACAGAAGCAACTCTTACATGTACTACTGTGTATCGTTCCTTCTCTTAAAGCCATATACCAGCGCATCATGATTCCGTACACGCGCTTATTGCGTTATACTCGACCTCTCCTCTCTGCCTACAAATGCTTCAATGATAAGGAGTCCCTTAATAAATTAAAAGTTGTCGATCACGAAGCTTTTTCATGTGTTTGGCAGTGAGTGCTTGAGAACTCGTCAGAATCGTGCAACTTGAAGCGTTAAGCAAGACGATCATTTTATGTCGCGACCAGCCTGAAGAACGTCACGAGCAAACCATCCAACGGGGTCTTCATGACGTCACGAGCAAACCATCCAACGGGGCCCTCATGACGTCACGAGCAAACCATCCAACGGGGCCCTCATGACGTCACGAGCAAACCATCCATGCTGAGGCTCGCTTGCACGTTCCCATGTTCAAGTTATGCCGCGACCGATTCAAAGGTGTGTACACAATTTATATCATATTTGAAAATTAATAACAGCAAATTCCGAAGTAGCAACGAACCGTTGAATAAATAGTATTAAATAAATAGTTTCTGCATGTTATCACTTAAAAATTTTAAAAACAGGCCTCTTTAATGATCGCCATGTAGTAAGCCAAAATTCACTTGTTATATTGTATACAGAGCGAAATACGACTTTTGAAATAATTGAACTATTTAATAAACGACTCAAAAACAATGTTGCCCACGTTAAATTTATTTTATTTAATGTTAAGTTACTTTTAATTTCTAAAAAGTTTACCCCATATTCAATGTTCAAGAAAATAAAAGGATAAATAAATGTTTTAGTGTGATGGTTGTGAGTGTGAGGAATGACGTACGCAATTGCATGTGTCGAAGCACGCGACGTGACTGGAATATAAAACATGATTTGCTTCGCACTTTCTGACGCGTGTTGTTGCTTGACATTTTAATGGGATTAAATCTTCGTTGTTTATCTTATTAATCACTAAATCTTAAGTATTTTTCAGCCAAAATTCCGTGATGCTGTATACTCAGTTTATGTGCAGTTATTTCGCCTTAAATTCGAGCTTCCTTTTAAGCCAAAGATTTAAATGGCGCCAAGCAAAAACATTCAAGGTTGTCAGTCAAATGAAAAAATAAAAGACGGAAGTCTCTTTGGATGAATAAAGTCTGAAATTAATCTGGCTTCATCTTAGCACCTTGAATTCGAATTAAGTTTAAAGATTCCGTCCCCAATCAGCTGAGTAGTATGGCGAGTTCTCCAGGATTATATATCCAACTAATCTATTAGTTGTAAAATGTAAACATTTTTTTCTTGAATCAGAACACAAAAATAGTCGACAAACCTGACAAAATTTACTGCTATGTCATGGTCGTCCTGAAGAACGAGTAGGACATATCTAATAGCAATGCAGATAAACGCTTCCATTTGTGATCGTATCCTCAAAATTGAAAAATATTGCTGCAAAATATAGGAATTGATATAGCATAAGTGGTTCCGGTGGCGTCAAGCCTATATAAGGAACAGCAGGCGCCCTCACTGCACAGTCGAGCGTGCGACGTGAACGAGCGAAGTGTCATTGAAGCAGCGCTCGCTGCCGCGCCTGAGCCTTGACATGATTTAACAAAAAGCCGTGCTTGTGAAAGTGACTGTATCATACTGATTAGGATATTAGTTACTTCGTACTTCTTTCTCGTCCATGGATTTTGATGCTGAAGTTCCAATGCATAGGTTGTATAAAATGTATAAATCTAATTATTCGAGTACAGCGTTGCATTGCTACGGTAATTTGCATGTATAATAAGCTCTTATTCTTCATGCATCATCTTCTCTCACTATGCACGCGTGTCGCGAATCCTATCGCATTTTATATTAGTGGGATTTTTGGAGAAATTTCGGCATCAACATAATGAGGCAGAGAATTGGAGTTACTCTTCGTTAATGAAGGCAAGTGCAAGCAGCTAAAAACTTTCCCCGACAGGGAGGCTGAAATTGATCCAACAAGGGGGACCGAGTCTTGTTGTCACAACAAATTAGTTCGATGGGACGATATTTAATGGCTTCCAAGAGGTTAAAAGTAATTTGGTAGTCAACTTTGATCAGGAATTACCTTGACAAGACTGCTGATGATATATTATTTTTGAACGTCCACTTTGCACATTATGCATGGATCAACTTGAACATAACATTCAACTTGTCCACCTCAAGGTAAACTGTAGGTAAACACGAGTAACATTTGTAATTTTGAGTGATAAAATACATGAACTTGTTTTTACTTTCTCAACATTTATTATTATTTGAAAAAGAGAAAATATAAACTAATAGATAGCAAAAAAGAATTACGCTAGCAAATTACGGACCAGGCAATAAGTCCAGCAGCTATCTCAATCAATCGTCAGCTATGGAAAGATCGGGTTCTAAAGGCCGGATCCCTTGTGAATCAAGTCACGACAAATTCAAGAATCGGCAACAGGCCATGGGCCTATTTCTTCAGTGCCGACACTTCTATTCTATTCTATTCTAAATAAACATTACGGTATACAGTAAATGTCATACTTCTGTGCCGCGAAGTCGACCTAGTTTACTATAAAATAATCCAACGGGAGATCCTAAAGCAAATGAAATTCTCAGCAATTCGCCTACCATTCCTAGCACTTCAAACTCTAAATTAATTTGATAAACCTGAGCAATTGAGATTAATTTCATTTCCCCAACCATTCACAGCACTCCGCAAGATTAGTGTTTGCGCAGGTGTGCCATGTTTATAGCAAGGGAGTTTTCCAGCATACAGAAAAATATGCAATGAATTTTTAATAAATGTTTCAATCGTTTCCAGCAAACAAATTCTGATTACTTAAGACATGAACGGGATGAAGGGATTCTGAAGTTTATTCGTGTATTTTTTACGCTGTACGTGCACGAACAAGCAAACTGCTATAGTTTTTTACGTTGTATGCGCACAAACATGCAAACCGCTATAGTTTTTTACGTTGTATGCGCACAAACATGCAAACCGCTATAGATTTCTACGTTGTATGCGCACGAACATGCAATCCGATGTAGTTTTTTACGTTGTATGTGCACAAACAAGCAAACCGCACCGTTTGTTGCAGTCCGTCGGTTTGCGGTGGCGGGCGTTCCTCTTTACGAAACATTACACCGAACACGCGTTCTGACTTCGTAATTATTCAATCGCGTTTGTTTTGACGTACAAACTCTGCAGAGCTCGTGTCTTGTTACCGACAGCCGCGCCCCCGACGTGTGATGACTCACTGGCGCCGACATACTGCAGGGCGCACAACTTCTGAAAACTCCAGCGAACCTGACGCCCAAGTGTTGCTAGAGAAAAGTTTAAATTTAAGAGGTCAATGAGTGAAAAGTAGCTTGTTTTTTTTCGATTCGGATTATAAAGTATTATCCACGCCCTTCACGCACATTTCTGGCTAAAATTTTATCCAAATTTTGAACTTATGCCATTATGCCAACAATATGGATACGCTTACAAGCACACAGCTCTAGCAACCGGTCGTCATTTATGGTTTAGTAAACCACGAATGAATGCAGGCTACAGGAAATTGCATGTGCCATTGATACTCGAGCGCCGGCTACCGGCAATGCATTTGAGAGCGTCATGAATACGTTGTATCAGATTTGTTTGTTCCACAGTGGATGCAATCTACAGATTACATCATTTTTAGAGTACTATTATCTTTTCATCATTTCTGCTCTTCTTTATTGCCAACTCTGATTCAGTGTTCTAATTTCTCTTTGTCAATCTTTATTCGAATTTCGTCAGATTTTCTTTTGATTTAATCATTTATCCTTGATCAATCATTTTATGACACAATTAAGTAAATCTGTGAGCCTATATTAGAGAATGTTTGGCCTTCTAGTCATCAGTATAAAATAATGTCAGGAGACGCAATACCAAAACTGTACCCTACTAAAAGTCATTTAATCAGTTCAGTCGACTTTTCTCTGCTTAACTATGTCCAAGATGTCATAGTTAAGCATACAACAATTTCTATCCGTAATATCCTTCAGCAAAACCCGTTATTTCTCTGCGTCCGACTGCTGTACGTGAGGACTGGCAATTAATTGGGGGCTAATTCTTGAATTACACTCAATACTTGATTATGTTTGTCATTTTAATTTTTTCACTTACTTTACCGCAAGATTTAAAATATTCCTATACTTAGCGTAGACATATGCAGTCGAGATCTATTAATGTCCGGCATGACGAACTTTCGACTGACGATGCAAAAGTTGACGTCACCTCGCGAGCCCTCGGCACTAAAGGAGCAATACCTTCAAAACTCGCTAAGTGAACGTAAGTATTTACGCTCTATTTTCTTGTCTACGATTGATAGATTTTGCTTGAAAGGCCGTCAATGATTGGCTGATGAACTTACGATCTCTTAACTTTTTTTTAAATAGAAATGTCGCGACGTCTGCTGCTGGTCCCTTCAGCGCTCAAGGCACCCGCGACAAAAAGGTCACTAAATCCCCTCACTTCTTTCGAAATCCATTTCTTTTTCAAGTGCTATCATGCGCATTAATTCTGCATTAAATCTTTATTTCTCGATCAAGGAATGCTAGCTGTCCATGAAATTCCGTTCTCCGAGCTTCTATATAATAAAAGATTAGAATTAATACACACGATTTCTAAACACCAATTGTTGTTGAATTACAGGGATGTTATGTGGGAACAACTCATTTTTCGATCCGTAATTGATTTTTGATAAAGAATCAAGGGTATATATATAATGTTTGCGCTTAAATGCATCTGCTATGTCCAAGACGTGAACAAAATCAAATGCAATGGATTAGTTCTGCACTACGGCGCTCCTCTTGACATAACATTGAGTATCCTGAAGTTATCATTACACCATATCATTCAAGTCACCACCATATCATTCACATCAATTTTCATTCATATTAAATACCAATCAATATGATTAATTGTTATAGTTGTGATCACTGCATAATATCGAGAACTATTCAATCTATGAATTTCGTTCAATAATATGTACGTAATTTCTTCTTTATAACGACCGCTGTCGGAGTTTCGAAATCAATTTAAAATTTCTATTCCGCTCGGTCATCCTGTGCCGACAATCACTGCAAGGCAGCAACAATTAACAGCAACTTTCACCGAGTCTGTTCTGTTGTACGCCGAAATGCTTCATGTCATGCAGCAGCGACATCAGCGCCTATACTTTCAAAATTAATTAAAAGATCGTAAGTTCATCTGCCAATCAACGACGACCTTTCAAGCCAAATCCCCTAATCATGGACAAGAAAATGGAGCGTAAGTACTTACGTTCACTTAGCGAGTTTTGAAAGTATAATGGCCCCATGTAGGAACCTAGGAACATTAATAATTATTTGGTGCGTTAGCTCTATTTATCATCCTATTAACTTACCGCCAACTTTTACTGTATGAATTTTAAACTCGACATAGTGGCAATAACATTTGAGCAGTGTCACTAGTGAAGCAAATGACAAGCAAAGGTTGCATCCAGACTTATCAATCGTAATCACAAAGTGCGAGCAAAATGTTTTAATGTCGAACTAAAGTGAATTGAATTTTGAATTTTTAAAATCTTTGATTGTATGTTCATTCAATTCAAATTTCATCCATTATCTTAATTCAAGCACAAACGGTACTCTCATTCAAAATTAATAAATCAATAACTTGTTGAAATTTTTTTTATCTATGAACACAATTCGGCCACAAACGTTCTCTTCATTCGAAACCGGACAGCCAAGTAACGTGTTTATATTATTTTTCATCCAATGTCACAATTGAGACACAAACGTTCCTATCATTCGAATTCGGAAAACAAAGTTAATTATTACGTATTTTTCAATTATTCGATTTCAAATATTCCCGTAAATCAAAGTTCCTAGTAACAGAAGGAAACGTCCAGCCTGGCAGTCGCGGCGTGAAGGAGGAAAATCGCAACGTCGAGTAGGGAAATGACTTAGCCAGTCGATTCAGTTAACAGAAAGTTTATGTTGTCCGCTCTGGTCCTACTTTTAGTTAACATTCCCGGGCAGGCAAAATTTTACGGGGCTTTGCCCCCCTAAATATTCTTAAGCCCCATTGATAATTTTATACTCATGTAGTGAAATTCATACTTATTTCTACAAAAAAATGCCTAAAAATTCCATATCTACCCTGAATATACAATAAATACACAGCCTTCCAGTGTTTGTCGTACTGTACTACTGAAATTAAACGATTGCTCATATCCTGTACAGCTCCTGTGGACTTAGCCCAAACCCCCCCCCCCTCCCCCTGTCCTTAAACATTAAAACCTATTGACGTTCCAGCCGCCCATCCTGTCATTTTGTGGCGCATTCACGCAAGCCTCGCCAGGAAAACAAACAAAAAAAATATCCTGACGAAAAAATTCCTCGAAACCCTGAGGCGCTTAATTAAACAAACATCAGCGTTTGCAGACTTGAGGGCGGGGAACCTGTTACCAGGGCGGGAGTTCCAGACCATATGCCATCTCCGGCATGGCAGGTTAATAACTGAGCAACACCGATGCAACTAACCGATCAAGTTTCTAATGTAGTGTCAGATTTAGGATTTGCTTGAAGTTTCTACAAATTTAAAATCCTAATCAAGTAAAGGCACTTGAATAAAATCATAAAATATTATTATTTATATCTGCAATTTGTTTTACTTATCTTCTTCGATTATATAATTGCTTAATATCAATCTATAAGTGAAGCATAGTTTAACTTTTTATGAGTTATGCGTCTAAAATACGGGGTTGCAATTATTGTTTTGTGCGTAATTTTTCTCATCACAACACGCAGAAGACAAAAAAAACAATTAAAACAGTCGATATTGTAGCGGGCCAGATATTAGTCCCGCTTTGTGTACTAGATTTGAAGCCGCCGCACTACTCGACAGGTGACTGCAGAGAAAAATGTGCTAGACTAACTGTCGTCGGATGTAGTCTGTCGCTAGTAGGGAGCCAGTTCTTCATACCCATTGATGTACCCATAAAGATTTTCGTCAAATGTACCCTTCATATGTTATTGGATTTTGCTTTTTCAAGTCATTTCTGCAAATCTCTCGAGTAAAAATTCTCCTGACTTCGTCCTTAGTCGTTTCAACCTTCCACGAACCGCAGGGCCCGCTGGCAGAGACCTCAAAGTGTGTAAATGTAGTAGTTTCCCGCTACAATATGAAGAGTTAATATTTCCTGCTTGATCCAATTACTATAATAGAATTGGATAAATTACATCCATTTAAAAACACCCAGTGACTTACGCTCGCCCAGGCGCCAGTAAGGAAAATGTAAAATTAATTCAATTACAGTTAGAACATTGCTGAGGTGTTGGAATAATCGTTGTGGATATGACGAGATCCTGAGCGACATATTTGGTAGTTTGATTGGAATGTGGCACGCAATCATCATCAATTTAGATGATGACCGGCTATGCCGGATGTCGTTTAGTTGCTATGTTGCTAGTTTTGCCTCGCTGCTGGAGGACGGAGCGTTATTCTCATATTCGTCCCATTGGAGACTTCAAATAGGATATGTTCAGAAATCATTTAAATGAGTTCAAATTCGTTTATTGACGGTCGATAATTGATGTCATACAGTTTGTTTGCATTGTGCTATCCGGATGCTGCACTATGATTGATAGCAGTCATTTCCGGCAGCCATTCGCCACATTGACGTGTAATAACGAAATACAGATCTCGCATTGACGCGACCATAAGCTTCGTAATAGAGCCGCATCATTGTTCGTTCTTGCGTTGTCATGTCTTGAGGATCAACTAATTATCACACACTATTTTTCTTCCCGCCCAGACAGAAAGGCCTCAGCCTCATTAAAAGTATTTTAAACTGTCTAGATATTTTTCACTTATCAAGTCGCCTCTTTCACACCATAAGTATGAATAACCTGGTAGTTTCTTTCTTTAAAAATCTGATCATAGCAATGTGTTTGCTGACGATATTCTTGAATCAACAAGGAGTAGAGTCTCGCAGTATTTCAGAGCGCGAGAGGACAATGAATGAGTTACCCTTCTATCCGTCAATGCCTGAGAAACGCATGCCGGTAACGTCGCTTGATCCGGCGTGCCTAGGCACGTACGACGCTGGTGCCTACAAGAGGCTAAACCAAGTGTGTGAAGACTGCTTCTACCTCTACTACGATGAGGAATTCACCAGGCGCTGCAAGTAAGTGTTCCTACCTCTACTACGACGAGGAATTCACCAGGCGCTGCAAGTAAGTGTTCCTACCTCTACTTAGACGCGGAATTCACCAGGCTAGTGGTCCTACCTCTACTGCGACGAGGGACTGACCATGCACTTGGATTTCAACTTCGTGATTTTTGATGAATTTTCTCATGAACTTTCAATTAGAATTCGCATTCTCTATTACCCAATTCAATAAATTAATTTGGTCGCACCTGGAGAACCAAAAGCATTCAATTTAATTAATTATTGCGAGGGTGCTGTCACTTTCGACTGAAATCATGTTAACATGATTGATACATGAATTATAAGAATAGTTTCAGCTAGGTTCTTGCTTTTTCATTTACTATAGCTCCGCAGTGATGATGGTTATTTTGATGGCAACTGAATAACATAAGATACAAGCAGGATACCGGAAAATTCTAGATAAATTTCAGGCGTCGGCATACTGCCCTTCGATGAAGCATCCTCACACTGTCGACACAAGATGCGTTAATTCAATTTTCTTGCTTGTCATGCTTTCCCATTGAAAAAATAGTAAATCTCTTGATAGTTTCCCATCGAATTAACGAGTTCATGTTTGATGTGTTCAGGAGCCAGTGCTTCACAACCCCCGCGTTCACGGCCTGCGCGGCGGATTTGCTAGCCGACGTCGAGGCTCATCAGGCGATGGCGAACCGCCTGCACTCCAAGACGGGTTAACTCATGTCGCTATAACTTCTCTTCAGACCCAGCAACCAATGGTGGGTTATTGCCAAAAATAATATTAGCATATGCAGGTTTACCCAGTGGTTGCAGTTTAGACTGGAATACTAATTCTGGAACAATGAGTTGTAGGTTTGAGACTCGCAAAATGCTGTGAAAATTGTGCGATGTTCAAAATCAGCGTCAGGTTTAACGGCCTAATCGAGGCTGATATCACGTTAATATTATTACTATGTGCTTCTAAATGAGTGGTATCTATAATTACAAAAGTGCTCGGAGTAACTAAATGAGTTCACAGATGAAATGATAATTGAGATTAATTATTTTTAGTATCCGAGGACGATTTGTGTACAAAAAGGGATGATTTCTTTATAGTTTCTAAATGAAGTGGTAAATACATGAGGCATACAATGTCATAAAATTCGGTAATGGAGCAGACAATCGTGAGTGAGCGCCATGTTTGGTGGTGACAACCCGAGTTGGCTTAAGCAGATAAACTACTTTTCTGGCGTTTTAATGAAGCTAGAACATGAAAATATTCAATTATTTTATTTATATTCATCCAAATATATTTTTATCACAAAATGAACGTAATTTGTTAAAATATGATTCTATTGCATTTAGTTTAGAACTTTAAAAATGAAGCTATGCTTCAAAAGTACCATGTAACCTATATAAAATATGTTCCTTTAAATTTGTTGAAAGATTTATGAAAAATTTCTTGCTTTCAGGCACTACGAGCTTCAGCTTTTCAGCACCAAAATAAAACGTCACTTTCACCACCTCATGGAACCGAAAGTTCATGTCAATTCTTTTGCCGTCACCCAGCCTGGTCATCCAACTTTTGTTTTTGCTTGCGACACACTGACACATCCGGCGATAATTGACACATCCGGCGATTTTGTGTCGACCAACCGTATCCTTGCTTACGGCGGTATTTTTTTTTTTTTTTGTTTGCTAAAGCGCAAAGCAAAATCTTTCAAGACGAGGTAGCAGCTTGGAGGCTAGTCAGTCATTTGTGTGCAGCTAATTTAGTCATTGGTGTTCAGCTAATCCATGATATCCTCGAATTACTTATTAATATCCGAGCAACATAACAGTTCTAATGTTTGGGAACCCATAATATTTAACACTTATCGCTCTATGTCCAATAACCAGGAGTGAGTTGCGACTTCCTAAATTTGTTGTAAACTGAAATTCTTCATCAACTTTAGCTTCGGATAAAAATCTTACGCATTGTTTAGAAATCTATTCGTAGATTTTGAGGTAAAAAGCCTTTAAATTTTTCATGCAGATATATAACGGTTGTATAGCTACAAAATAAAGTATTTTATCAATAGGGTGATGTTCTTGTTAGGCAGCTACTTAGTAGTAAGTGGAAAAGAGAGGTTGATTGTTCAGTTTAACCAAAGGTTGGTTTGTTGGTGGTGAGTGACGATGATGGACGAGTCAGACATTGTTTGTGATCAGTGATGATGATGGACGAGTCAAAGTTAATCGACCGACATAGTCAAGCGCCCTACTTTGTTACTAGATGTTTGAATGAAACGCAAGACAGCCTTTGAGTCGGAGCGCTTGTCTTTAAAATAAAAAATTGTTATTATCGTTAAATAATTCCATTACGCTTACAAAGTATAATGAATTATAATTTTATTTTTAACTAGGCTTGACAATTTCTCAGTGCAGCTAACTCTTCACTCTCCTTATTTCACATCCGCCCTATCACAAGTCAGCGCCTAACGCATGAATTTATTTTGCTACACAGAAAATGTTTGCGGTATTTCAGTTTCCTAATGATCCTAGAATTTTACGACAGTATTACGGCCAATTTTACGACAGTATCACGGCAAAGTACTTTCGTTTATGACATGCATTCCCGCCAGATTTTATAACCCACGCGGTACTCGTGTCTCTTAATTGAAGTAATCTCTATGTATATATCGGTTGAGTTCCTATTATCTAGTTAAATTTAATACGAAGCACTCATTTTTGAAGGAAGTTCTATAATATAAATTTAGACTCGGTGTTCGAAGATATAGATAATATTATATAATATTTGTATTGGACGACTATTAGATGTGCAGCTGCGTTCCTCTCGGGGTCTCAAAGCCATTCAAAAACTTCGATTTTCCTGCACATTTTATCACATATTTAGAAATGGAAGAGCGTGGGAAATTATCCGAGATTTAAAAAACCTTAATGTTATTTATGCGGCTTAACGTCAAAATTTCCCAGACGGTAAAATAAATTGTAGCGATTCTTTTCGGCATTTCCTTATTTCTACTTTCGCTTGAACTACGACCAATAAAATTTAATAATAATTGCAGTAATACGAGGCACGTTGATTTCGTCTTAAGTCAGCTGTCGATGTTTAGCTTTTATTAAATATTGATTTTTGATAATGACATGCGTTGCCCTGCCATTACATGCGACTAACTTATGTTTTTAAATGTCTCTTACGAATTGAATGCAAGTGCGCTGGTGACATGAAAAGATGCAGTGAAGTGCATGCACGGTTGATGAATCACGAATTATTTGACTCCATTGTTGGATTTTCTTTTATTATTAAATGAACAAAAGGCCAAAGATATTATAAGGATTATTATGTCTCAGAAATACAAGATACATGCTTAATTGTTCGTCATTAAACCCTACTTCGAGAACTGATTATAAAAAAGCTATTTCTGACTAGGATTATGGACTGCGTCTGCGTAGGCTGACCGTCCGACCATTACTGTTTACTGGTAAACACCAGTACTGTTTACTGGTAAACACCAGTACTGTTTACTGGTAAACACCATTACTGTTTACTGGTAAACACCAGCACTGTTTACTGGTAAACACCATTACTGTTTACTGGTAAACACCATTATTGTTTACTGGNTATTCACGCTTTAAAATAGTAGATGTGTATAAGAGACAGTTGTAGCAGTGCGTTGCGAGTTCGAGACCTCAAAATGCTGTGAATGTTCTGCGATGTTAAGAATCGGCGACAGGCCTACGGCCTAATAAACGCTGAAACCGCTATTATTATTATTATTATTATTATTATTATTATTTAATACGGCGCGTAGAAAGTACAACTCCACACTGAAACGCTCGGAGCTGTGGTACAAGTTACAGGCACGATTTCCTAAGGATTCTTAAGCTTTTTAGTGGGTGATGGAGGTTTAAGTTCTATGCTTTCTCTACCATGATTAACATCTGAAATGCATGTGCGCCATTTAAAATTGCAGCGTTTACACAAGGCCTATACTTATGGAGGTCACGTTTGGCTTAGTACTGAGCAAATAGGTCACCTTCTGAAGCAGGTCATCTACTGCAGTGGATCATCTACTGATGTAGATCATCTACTGATGTAGATCATCTACTGAAGTGGATCACCTACTGGAGTAGGTAGATTACTGAAACAGTCAGGGAATCACTGGCCTCAAGCAGCTCCGGCTGAACCTGAATAGTGGACGCGACAGTGAAGTTCGTTGGAATACAATAATCGGTGAGTGATTAACTAAATAAAATTATTAAATATTAAAACTCAGGGTGAATTTGGAAATAAAACTTCGTTTGGCGGAGCGTATTTAATAAATGTATTGCTGAGTGAAGGATGGAGCAGCAACTCATACATCACTGCTGCTTGATTGCGGGCGCCGTGATCGCTCCTGCTCCGTGCGCTCTGCAATCCGTAAATACGTTAGAAAAAATCTGCATTTTTATTAGAGAAGAAAATAAATAAGTCATGTAATATTTGTATTTATAACTAAGCATAACTAGCCTTATAGCATTAGCTTAAAAGATGAGGTCATCTCGTTAGTGTCAAGGAAGTGATCGAATTATAAATAGCGTGAGATTCCTGATCTAGAGTTCTTAAATAAATAAAAGCTGTACATATTTATACACGACTTTGTTCCCAGACACTAGAGGCCAGAAATACGCCAGACCTCACTTAAAAAAACAAAACTATTCGAATTACTAGCATAATAAGCTGAACAATTGCCTGTAGGTGCGTGACCTTCAGTATCAACACTCACTGCGCACTGCAGTAGCAACACTCACGGCACACTGCAGTACCAACACTCACGGCAGTGAACCACGCCACTGCATCGTCATTCGCGGACGACACCAGGATATTAATGACCATCACGGACAGGACGGACAGTGAGAGGTTACAAGAAGACCTCTCTGCAATATATGACTGGGCCCTAGTGAACAACATGCAGTTCAACGGTACCAAGTTTGAGGTCTACTGCAGTACCAACACTCACTGCACACTGCAGTACCAACACTCACTGCAGTACAACACTCACTGCACACTGCAGTACAACACTCACGGCGCACTGCAGTGTCTATGAGTCGTCCCATGATGGCACGACACTCTGCCTCTACGTCGCGACTAAGCCAGCCATAGCGCGCGTCACAGCGCAGACGCTGGCTAGTCTTCAGCACATTGCGCTCCAGCACCTCCTGGATCTCTGGCACCACCACGTCGATGTACTGCACAGTTACAGGTACTGCATTCTTACTTTGAATTATAAAAGCTTAGCAAATACCAAGAAAATTTACCGAAATTTTATGAAAATGTGCCGGAAAGCGGCTACATTATCAGTTCGAAATGTTGCCCAGTTTTTCGAACAGATGATATCGCTGCCTTGGCAATATCTTCAAGACTAATGTGAGAGTTGAATTGCGATAGGAGCAACCGAATGATCTTAATACTTCTATTATTGTTGTACTGAGACACTTTTGCCCAGGCAGTCATAAATATCCTAAATTATTTCCAGATACGAAAAATTGTTATAAGACAAACTACAGAAGGGATCCGTATAGGCGCTATAATGGGAGCTATCATAGTTCTATTCAAGTTTCATATGAATTATATTGATCTACACGATTGCACGATTATTCTGATTCTGCAGGTGTAGATCGTCAACTATTCATAAAAAGCAAGCGGAATATATCCGTTACATTCTAGTTACAAAAACGATTTCAAAATCAGCAATTTTAAACAATAAACAATATTTTATTTCACGAGCTATTCCAACCCACCCCTAACATTGATTTGATAATTATAGGCCGCAAGTTCCTTCATTGCTAACGTAAATCAATAACTACACACCTGGTAGAACATCTGTCTGCAGGGCGGGATCCAGCCCGGTTTGTACTTGTAGCAGTCTTCACGCAGCACGTCACCACCACCCGCGCTGTTGTCTGCATCAGGGTCTTCCTCAAGGTAGCCAAACGAACTCTCGGCCCCATCGGTGTCAGCAACAGAAATATCTTCGTCGTCTCCCTCCGGGACAGCGTCAGCTAGACCACTGTCTTCAGCGCTGCAAGAGGCTCTAGATTCTCTGCTGCCTGGTTCTAAAGGCATCAAAAAGTCGGAGTTACTAACATTGTTGCAGATATTCTTGGCATTCGAGCTCGAGTTACTGAGAAAATTGGACTGAATAACTGGAACTTTTTTCTTGGAGGCAGCACTACTCTTGTAAGGAAGAAGATAAGAAGAATAGCTTCTCTTGGCTTCAATAAAAGATTTAATGAGACCGGTTTGTTTAAGTCTATAGTTGAATGTTTGGAACAAGAAACTCTGAGGATTCTGACGAGGGTCGTACCCGAATTTTACCCAGAGGTTCCTCCAAGGTCCCGCCATGAAGTAATAGCCAACACACGGCAGCAAATATTTGATGTTGTCCGAGCTATAGCCAAGAGCACACCTCACGCCCGCTCGACTCCAGATCGGCCTTTCTTCAAAAAGTTGCTTCAGTTTTTCAAAGACTGGAGATATTGAACGCTGTCGGAACTTGGTATTAAACTGCATCAGAGCTTCAGGGAGAGGTTCAGTGGGCGTTGGAGTTTCAAAGTCACAAAAAATACCAGGCAAAGTACGTCGCTGTCGTGTGCGGTAAATCACGTTATGGGCTTGGACGTTGCCGACGTCAGATGTAATTAAAGACCCTGCAGGAGCGCCGCTGCTGTTCGAGGGGTCAGCGGCTGGGGTCTCAGCGTCTGCAGTCTCTTGTATAGTATCAGAAGAGCTGGCTGTAGTTTTGGTACAGCTTGTAGATGCTGTAGAACTGCTTGGTTTAGCGCCACTTAAACTAGCAGGCCGCGTGGTGCCTTCAGATTCATCGCCACGAAAGAAGAAAGCCTGCATGAATTGAGTACGGAAATTACTATTAGACAAAAAATATGTGAAGCGACATATTTTTTATCGCATATTGTTGTGTAAATATGTGTCAAGCAGTCGCATATTTGCTGTGGTGTGAATTCCACGCCTGGGCATCGACAGAGTTCTTGATTGCGCCGGTTCGTGGCGCTCACAAGATATATTAAAATTATATTAATAATTAGACATGATGAGACAGAGGATTTTAATAGACTGTGTGGTGACCCATCTACTGTAACTTCCCACCATCAAACCGTACCCAATAAATCAACAGATCCGTGAGCAACGAAAACCAAAAGGCGGCTACCTGCACCTGCCTGAACCGTCCACGTGACGATTGTAAGCGTGAGTCACGGAATATTATTGTGGGCAGATCAAAAAATATCGTTTTCATAGCACCTTTAATCCTAATCACGTCGGGAACAAGCCTGAAGCTAGTATATAAATATCATTACCATATGCATAAGCAAAAAATATCACTTGTTTCTCGCTAAAATCAATCATAAAAGCCGAAAACCGAATAGTTGTGTTACCTGTGGGTTGTCCATGCGTGTAAAGGTAGGAGGTGGTAGGAAGAGGAACTGAGGCTTCTCGTGCAGCCACTCCAGAGACACCAGATCTTGCGGAACGAAACAATCATAAGGATAAGCATACCCTGATCCAGCATCAGATCCCGACGCACCGCTCTGTAGTGTCGACTGAGCAACGCCAGAGTCGGAGGCATCAACATTTTCATTTTGGGACAAGTTTGATGTAATCGAGACAGCGTTCAAGTCCACAGTCAACGAGCGACATGAGGACGTGTCACTGTTAGCTTCTGGAAGACTGCGTGATGACGCTTCACATGCAGTGGACTCGCTGACCTCTGAGGTCACGAGTTCTTTAGGCACCGGAGATTTTTTATTAGCAGTTGTGTTGCTCTTGGAACTCTTGCGAGCGCCAGTACCACGAATCTCATGTAGAGATTTGTCAGGCGAAACGTCAACTTTTGTAATTTTGGATACCGAGACGCCAGACGCTGCGTCGTCACCTGCTGGAGTTGTGGATTGGATCTCTTGGACCGGAACGAGAGGCAGGTACTGGAAATCACACAGCGCTGCAAAAAATGGAACATTTTTAATTTTTGAAAAGCCATAACCTAAGGCCCATCACAAAAAGCAGATTTCAGGTCAGAATTCATATCTTAAACCTCTTATGGACTCAGTATTGAGAGAGTAGGACGCTCATATGAACTCACTATTGAAGGAGTAGGGTTATGAACTCACTATTGAAGGAGTAGGATTATGAACTCACTATTGAAGGAGTAGGATTATGAACTCACTATTGAAGGAGTAGGATTATGAACTCACTATGGTAGGACTTAGGAGTAGGATTATGAACTCACTATTGAAGGAGTAGGAAGTGCGGACGGCCCCCAGCAGCGTGGACTTGTAGGACTCCTCCACAACGCAGAGCTCGTCCGCTGTCGACCCGCCGGCGGGAGAAGTTTTAGAGCCGGCGGGACCAGAGACGTCGGTGCCACCCGCCGCAGAGAGGCCTTCGTGTCGAGACGTGTGGGAGGCTTCAGACCTTTGCTTCTTCTTCTTTTTCACTGCGGAAAAAACAAACGTTACTATACTTTTTCACAGTGGTTAGATTATTCTATTTCAAAATTTATTTTACATGAGTAAACTCAGCTTTTGTGTACGATCAACTTCAATTATGAGTAGAAAGTATCGGGGGAGCTGAACTGCTCCCAGCCACCGGGGAGCTGAACTGCCCCCACCACCGGGGGAGCTGAACTGCCCCCCACCACCGGGGGAGCTGAACTGCCTCCACCACCGGGGGAGCTGAACTGCCCCCCACCACCGGGGGCGCTGAACTGCCCCACCACCGGGGGAGCTGAACTGCTCCCCACCACCGGGAGCTGAACTGCCCCCCACCACCGGGGGCGCTAACTGCCCTCCACCACCGGGGGAGCTGAACTGCCCCCCACCACCGGGGGGAGCTGAACTGCCCCCACCACCGGGGGAGCTGAACTGCCCCCCACCACCGGGGGAGCTGAACTGCCCCACCACCGTGGGAGCTGAACTGCTCCCCACCACTCACCACCACCACACCACCACCACCACACCACCACCACCACCACACCACCACCACCACCACACCACCACCACCACAAGTCTGACCGGTCCGCGTGACGCGCACGAGTAGACCGGTAGCGCAGGACCGCGTCGAGCAGGCGGGCTTGCAGTAGGAGTCGCTGGGGCGGAAGCGCAGCTCCAGACGTCGGTTGGCGTCGCTGTACATCTACGGGGATTTTCCAACAATTGATAATATAGAGGAATAATTCATCAATAATATAGGGGAATCTAGGGGAATAATTCATAAATAATATCTAGGGGAATAATTAACCAGTAATATAGGGGAATCTAGGGGAATAATTCATAAATAATATCTAGGGGAATAATTAACCAGTAATATAGGGGAATCTAGGGGAATAATTCATCAATACTATCTATGGGAATAATTAACCAGAAATATAGGGCAATCTAGGGGAATAATTAACTAATGGGTCGTTAAGTATTTATTACTCATGTGTTCTGTTCATTACTTCTGATTAGTTCTTGTTATAGGATATAATCCTGCTCATGAGCGACTTGAATTCTTGATCAAATATGAGCTGATGAATAAAGGTGTGGTGCATAGAGCGCTTGTTTATAATTTATTATAAAGCATTACAGTAAAAACTGCGCTATGACTGTCTCTTATACACATCTAGATGTGTATAAGAGACAGGATTGGTTCAGGTTCAGCTGTGGTTTAATAGGATTTGTCCAGGTTCAGTTTGGGTTTGATAGAATTTGTCCAGGTGCAGTTGGTGTTTATTAGGATTGATAAAGGTTCAGTTAGGGTTTAATAGGATTGGTCCAGGTTCGAAAGTTTATTGAAGTAAAGACTAGCACTAGAGGAGTGAAGGGCATTTATGGTTGGACCAACTTTAATTTCTTTATTCAATAGAATAACAACTTTAAATTCTTGAATTTCATGAGTTCGTTGATTTCAGATTTTTAGCGCATTTTCTCATCTATGAAAAAATGCACTATTATGCTCGGCATATCCGTCCGTCTGTCCGTCTGTCTGTCCGTCCGTGACTTCATGTTTTCGTCGACGAGAAAATGCGCTCTCTGTCACTCACTGCAGTGAGTACTGGTTATATTTTTTTTACCTAGTGGTGTTTGAATTTTCACACAACGCTGAATTTTTTGGGTGGCTCACTCNCTCTTGTAACATAAGAATAACCAGTTGGTCCTGTCTTACCCCATGCCTGGTCCCATCTTACCCCAATGGGGTAAGATGGGACCAGCTCACTTTTTTTAATCTGTACAGAAAACTATGTTAGATGCAAAACGTCTGAGTTGTAGCTTAGAAGCCCATTGCATATATACACCTTGTGATAGGTTTAGGGTTTTTTGTTATTCTTGGTATTGATGCTACAGGCTTGTTAGTGATTTCGGTCCTGTCTTACCCCATCTGACTATACCTCACTGAGCAGCAACAATTAATTTAAATTCAAATTTTGCCCCAAGAGACATAAAAATTGGTAAAATGGCATTAGCCATTCACTTGAAAAGTTTAAACTGTGTTCGAACAGTTATTTTTAATTTCCTACACAGCTTGTATCGATATTAAATTCTCTTTTATGCTTCCTTATATATTAAAAATATTAAGATAACTGCGGCTGCTGCCGTAAATTTATGTTAATCTTTTAAATCACGGTCATTTAATCTTGAAAGTCATTTGAAGATAAGGAAAATAATAAGGAAAATAGAAAGAATGTGGAGAGAAGGAATATAATAAAATATGAAGGCAGATGTAATAATTGACTCACGTGCGACACGGTGTCGATGCCTCCGAGCGTGTCGAGCATCTTATCCACGTTGACCACGTGTCCAGGATACTCCACGCACACGTACTCTGCCACGTGTCCTGCCGTGTCACGCAGCACGTGGCTCTCTTCACGTACCTCAGCGCCGCTCATGGCGTGCCACAGAGGAGCAACTGTTCAACCTTTTGCTTCCTACTTTTAACCTTTGGCTNCGACGCTAATTTCATCACTCAATGCGCCTTTTAACTTGATAATGAATGATAGAAACATTCGAAACGTCGTTAACGAAATAAAAATGTCCATCGGTAACCTGATTTTCGATTTGCCAGTTCAAACTAAAAATATTGTTCGATATATTGAAAAAACTAATAAGAAAATTGCGAATAAAACTGATTCTCTGGTCTTCAATGAAACCTTCTATTCTATTCTAACTGCTGCGTAAGATGGTTGATCAGGTATGTATTTCTCAAGCTATATATTCGGTTTTTGCGAATGGCATTACTGTTTACGGGGTATGTATTGCATAAGCTAACTTACTGTTGATAAAAATGGCATTTTCATTAACAGGGTTAGTATTACACGGACTAACATTGTTAGTGGAAAGGATGCATTTAATTGAGTACGTTTGAATTATAAACTATCACAATCCGCAAATAATCCAACCACGAAATTTATTGCAACAGTTGCAATATTATTGCAACGGAAAATACAATACTTTATCGGAAAATAATACACGAGCGAGGCAAAAGTCCGCAATACGTTGGAGACTTAGGAGACTACATCCTAGCAATGAGTATATCTGACCACCGTCAAAGTAAGTGTGGGAGCGTAAAGAATTATTAATCTACATTTCAAAATATTAAAAAGGTCTTCTTGTCACTTTGGTACCTAAGCACTAACAGTGAGCGGATGTAGCTCTGATATGCCCTTCGGCCGGGCCAAGCCGGGTTTTCTTCTCTGATAGCCGGATCAATTTCTTCAATTGATCCTCAATTGAAGAAAAGTTGCATCGCTGGTTATCCAAATCTCACGTATTTCTCTGGGTGTATAAGAGCAAGATATAATAACGATTATATCATCAAGTTTCATCACGGTGCCAACCGTGGCAAGAACATATTGATACTGCAGAAACTTTCTATTTCTAAACTGACCTCAAAAGGGCAGGTATTTCTTAACATAGAAATTCTGCTCAGGAGCCCTAGGGAGCGCAGGCTTCCCTAAGATACAGGAACTTGCAGTGCATTGCAATGGCTGGAACTATACAGCTGACACACACTCTACACACTGATGAGTAGGGTTGCACGGCACACTATACAGCTGACACACACTCTACACACAGACCACTAAAACTACTACCATACAAGCTAGCAATGCACTGCATGGTCCTCTGCACCGTCCTTGAGGGTAGCCTCCCTACACCAGCGTCGATTCATAGAGAAATGCCAGTAATATTTGAATCCATTCAAGTTTTATTGAGATAGTGGCATCAGTTGAGTTGAATCTACTTGATTTTTTTGCTAACATTTATCGCTTGTAGAATTGACAATTCTAGTCAGGACTTGAAAAGCTCACACGCCTTGTGAAAATAACCAAGACCTCTTGCATGTAGACTGAATTTAACCATTTTTTAATTACATTATTATTATATAATGAAGTAAAAGAAATTGTTATCTGGGACATTACATTCATCTCAACAGCGAGGCAATAAATTGCGTTCCTTAGACGAGGATAACTCGCAAGACGTCACTAAACATTTCCTTCTTTTCATTATCGAGGTAACAAATAAAACTCCAATACATGATAAAACGTTTTCCAATCAAAAATAACGCTACACATATTATGCGAAAATCACGAATGAATGCAACAGGTTTCGACCTCGCGACTCCGGTCGCTGGATAGGAGGCAATCGCGCAGTCCGATGATTGACTGATATTCATCATGTATCATTCAGACATGATAGATTCTCGAACATCGTTCAGGATAAAATGTTTCAAAAGCTGCAATTTTGGCTTGGAGCGTTAAATAGGACTTAATGATAAAGAGAACACATAAAATATAAATGATAGGTAATCGTAAATTGCTCATAAAATTAAGGCAGAAACGCTACAGTTTCCTTAATAAACTCTGTGAGGAATACCCCAACGATGAGGATAAAGGCAAAGGTAATTTTTTTTATTCAACAACACAAAATGAATGTAGAATCAATAAAAAGCTTCACGGATAAACAAATAGAACGCAGGTACGAGATACCGGTCGAGGAAAAAATCACAATACACTAAAGCGAAATACGCAAGCGGTTCACGCACAGCGTATCGGAAATGCTGTGAAAATAAATATTCTGAGAAAATAAACAAAGAAGCACCAATAACAGCACCGAACTACCATGACTCAACGTGTGTCATCATTTAGAAGAAGCCACGTAATGAACAGCACTACAATTATTCATAACTGCAGCGAACGCCAAAAAAATTACGATAATGTAAACCATTTGGAGCAGGCACACAAGAAAGTAAAAAATATAAATCAAAACAAAAAATAGTTCAAAGCATGCATACGAACAGCCAACCTTCACCTCAAGTCAACTGCTTGATAATTGAACTAAACAAAAATAAATAATTTCACAGAGCAATTGCATAGCTTTACCCTGAACGCCATCCAGACTTGATGTACAATTTTACACCGGACATCAAATACAAGACATCAAATCACATCGTAAATAATTTGTAATAATTTAATAGAATTTTCAGTTGGAGTAACCACTGAAAAACTTCGTACTACTGGAGACTGTCAGCGGAGATATGTGATCGTTAATTATAACTGATGAACAGCTTAGTTTGCTGGTCACCGCACACATTAAATGAGATAACATTGATAGTAAAACTATGTTAAATACAAGTTTATTGATTGAACTGAGCAAAATTTGCGCCAAGTTCGAGATGGGAATGGAAGCTTTCATTGCAAATGAGCAGTTATTTTTATTTGAATCATTATTGTTTAAATCGTTGGTCCAGCAAGCTCTCAATCAAGACTTTAGCCAATCAAGGCCTTAGGCAATAAAAGTTTATTATGCTCTGCATTAAAAGTTCTTAAAGGCTGAGTTCATTCCAATCAAGTTTTCTAATCAATGAATTGCACGTTAGGAACATCCATCATAAGCTAGTAGACTACATATAACCAGCCAACATATCCTTTGTACTCCATACATGGATTTGGAGTATATATGCATGGGATATACTATATATTGGGTGAATGATTATATATTTCATAAATAAAGTACATCCATCATAAGCCAAGCCACCAGAGTTGATTAAGGTCCCTAGAATTATTGACTATCAACCATTCTGATGAAATGTTCTACAAATGTTCTACACCAAGCAATCTTGAGACCTTCAAAGTTGACCTAAATGGTACACATTAACTTACAACAAATTAATGTTATGATGTTCCTCTAGATAATGTAAATAACAATTTTACGGATAATTTTCGCAGGGAAAGACGGAAATTTACGCCTGCAAGAAACGGACAGTAAATGCCGTATAATGCTTGATCACCAAATAGAATTGCCATTGCGTACGAAATGTGCTGCACAAAAATCTAAAGTCTAGTTAATTTAATAGCAAACTGAGCAAATATTCTAGCAAATAACGACTTCCCGATATTATCATCCGTACCATATTCAATAACGAACATTATTTCAACTAATGCAGCAGAACGAAGTTAACAGAAGCCTGTAGAAGTAAAAGAATCAGAAGAGAGAATCTGGCTTCATTTCAATAACGAAGTAAACATTCGTTTTGAGGGAGTTCCTTGCAGGGAAACTGTGCGCTACTTAACAAATGACGAGTATTATTGCTTCCATCCTAAATAATTTATGTGACATAATTCATACCTTAATTTGAAGTTAGAAGAATGACCCCAGACAAAAAAGAAGCAGTCGAGCTGCTCACACAACAGCACACGCAATGGAAGACCTCGGCACTGGACGCTCTCAGGTGACGCCAACTGAGAGGAGGAGAAGCAAGGGCGTAGGCCCTCCTGCGCCCTACACAACTAATGAACTAAAAAACATTCAAATATTCCCTTAAAGGAAGAGACAACATCTTAATATTGGTTAGTACCCCGCACATTACAAGGATGAATCATAGAAGATTTTACTGCCTGCAATACAAATTTAAGGCTATTTTTAATAACACTCTTCCCTTTATTGAGTATGTAATTTGAAACAGGGCCCTTTATGCAAATAACATGAGTAAATGTTGAGAAGATTATATTCGAACGGAAAGGTTATGGCCGCCCATAACACACATTGGATCAGAGACTACGCACTAGAACATCAAATGCTCGTCAATCATTCGCGAGACGCGGCCGCAGGTACGACAACGCTTATTACGTGTCTCGACTACAACCACAAGCTTTCAAGAAATTTACTTACGCATACAGACAACCGTTGCAATACCTTCACGCTCGAAGCTCTTGATAACCTTACATAATTGTGAACACTGAATGAACACTCGAGGAAAACACATTCAAACACCGACACTCAACACGAGAACGATGCTCTTGAGGCAGCCATACGACACAAGCAAAGTCAATAGAATTGTGGTGCAGGCACAGCAGACAGTCGTGATATTACATTGTTATAGACTAGCAGCCAAATGACACAGATCATTATTACCGACAGTTAATTTATAATGATATGACAGGCAACCGCCGGAGTAAATACTTCGTATTCAGAATTATTCATTGTCAAGCACATGAGTACGCTGAATTAATGAACGAAAAGTTTATTCACGAGTATTGCTAGTAGTTTGTTTTTTTTTATATTCAAGGCCTCTTCTCAATTGCCGAATGCACTCAAGATTATAGGCGCTAAGAAGCAACGTAGATGCAGCCCAGTATAGTCTCACCATCAATTAATTATACGTGGATATAAGTTGTATCAATAATTTTGTTCTGCAGAGTTGCAAAGTAAACACGGTGAAACCATTTTTAGAGAACAAAAAAAGGCTCACAGGAATGTTATTAGGAGCGCTAGGAGTATTTAATTTGTGCATTTGTGCAAACTGACGATCAATTTTTGGCTAGGAGAGAAAAGACGCGATGCAACTGAAGTTATCCAGTAGTAGTTACATGAAGTTACAGTTTATGAAGGAGCAGTTACAGCACAGTCACGAGACAGTCAAGCAGTAACATTATGTCCTCCTAGAGTTCCAATAATGTCATTCAGTATAGTCAGCTCTCAGGCTAATCATTTATCAGTTTAATGGATTAACAATTATGCTTATGCTAAAATATAAATGTAAAACAAAAAAGTTAAATAAAGATAGGAGAGTTGTGAATCTTTTCATCAATTTGTAGCAAAAATTTTACAGCCAGCATGTTTTGCAAAATTGAACGTAGCAGCTCCATTCCCAATATGGGACAAATCAGTACAGCTAAATTCGGGAGGTTTGAGCCTTGCTAGCAATAAGGTTTAGATGCAGCAGGCTCTCGTTCACCCAGCACTCTTGCAACAAGCAAAACATGACAAATATTAAATCCCCGATGAGCCATTTACCTGGAATTTACAAATTAAAAATGTAAAATAGACTATAAGTACTCAAAGATTTAAAATTAATGAATAACAGAAATCTACATTAAAAAATAGAAGCCCAACATCTTCAAGAAGCTTCGTATCATGAAAGAGTAATCGGTCATTCCAGGATAGCCAGACTGGCCCTTAAATAAACTTGTATACTATACTATGTATACTATGGCACCATACTAAGTAGAGCACCAACGCAAGAAAAAGCTCACTGAGGAAACAATCGATGACAATTTCTGCTGGTGCTGAGATCAGATTTACACCAACATTTCATCTTGTCCTCAGTTGAAAGAAAACACTCATGGTGCAAGCACATAAAGCTTGTTATAAATACCTCGTCAATTACCATGCATCTTTGTATTTTACAAAATTAGTTATTATTCAATTCACGACACCAACTTCATTACTACAGGTTTGTCATATTTGCCCATCCCTCGAACCGTGAACGTATGATGCCACGTATTGTTATTGCAACAAGAAAGTTCGTCCTTTAAACAATACCTATTAAACATGTCCGTACAATGAGATACAAATATGGCTGGCTTTAGGTCTGTGTTAACTGAATCAAGAAAAATAACGATACGCACGTTTGCCTGTACAAATTAGGTCAGCATGGCCCTCTAGAGGACAAAAAGGGCATTGATATTTGGACAAATATTCACTCATTCTTCTGAGTGATCAGCTCGACACTCACCTTCGTCATTGGAGCACACAAGCCCACTCAAGCCCACGTGGAGCAAGAAATCGATTTATAAATTCCATCTCTTATAAAAAAACGAGTAAAACTCTGAATAAAATCTCAATGGAAATCTATTGTCAACTGAGCATTACAACACGAAAAAATATGAGTAGAAATTGAAATAGGTTCCTATACTGGAATCTATACAAAAATAGGAAGCATTCATCTAAGTAACCATCCGCAAAGACCTAAAAGAGCTGCAAAACCAAGAACAATTTCAGATGTTTGGCAGGGATCAGAACACATACGATAACCGTTACAAACGCATGAAGCAGCTTAAATAAATAAACACACCTACAGGAAGAAATTATAATAGGGTGATGCAACTATAATCCAATCTGCAGTTGCAGTTGTCAGCGACAGTTTTGATGGAGGTTAGGTACGGGGGAACAGCCGCAAGGCTGCCTGTGCAGTAATACTGCTGCCATATATACCAATGAAGCTTCAAATGCCTAATTACATTCTTAAACAAGAAAACATTACTTTATAGCTAATTTTACAAACGTATACTCTGCAACATATATTCCTCCAGTAGGAACGTGTACACCTTAAACGGAACACAAAACTGCAGTTTTTTGCAACAAACAACCGTATGTTATTGCGTAGGTATTGGTTGCGTGGACATATGTAAAGAATAAAGATAAATTAAAGATGTAAGGATAATTTGAACTAGTCAAGCTGCTAAAAAAAACAACATATCATGCCATAACTCCGGATAATACTTGCAAGTAAATATTTTTGTAAAGCACGTCATTTAAAATTATATGAACTGCATAATCCCTGCCGGCAATCAAAGACATTTTCGTGTAAACACCTCGGCACTTTCCCACATTCTCAATTTTTACGCGACTGTTCTCATCAATAAACGAATGAATGTGTAGGTAGTCAGGGGAGACTGCAGGCATTCACGCGGCGTTCTCGATGGCATCCCATGAGAAGTCTGCGTGCCCCATGCCCGAGAAGTGCTTGTTGAATTCCTTGTCCTGTGCCGAGAGCTTCTCGAAGCGCAGTCGCAGGAGCTGCCTAGCGTAGTCGTAGAGCTGCATGTCCAGGTGGTTGAGGCTCTTGATGCGGCTGATGGTCGCTGGTGGTAGATGCGTCAGGGACATGTCTGCCAGCGTCTTGTTGTACTGCTCGAAGCGGATGCTGAAGCTGCACATGCAACGTCAACATCAAACAAAACTGAAGCAATGTCTAAAATTCCCTCCGGAACTTCCTAGCAAGGCCCCAAATTACTTCACCAGAATTGTAGTAAGAAAGCAAGATGTTGAAATCTTGATTACCAGAAGTGCAGCAAAGAAAGAAGGTGCTGAAAACTTGATAGATGGACAAGATATAGGGGCGGAAAAACTTCAAACCTTCCATCACACGCGTGACATACGAAATCGTTTTTTGATAATGGTGGTAAAGTGGCATCACAGCCACAAGTTACGTACATGTTAATTGACAGAAATGAGCGGAGTACCAACAAATTTGCGTGTGTTTACATTCAGCGGAAACGGTTTTTGTTCTTCCATAATTTGTCCACTTCTTTGATGTGAATCATATCTTACATTTGCGTTAATCAAATTAGAAATAAACATTTGTATTTGTCGAAATAAAATTTACAATTATGCTGTTAATAATCACCAGAGTCAATTGCATAAAGTAGCTTTAATTTAACTAGACCAAATAGTTCATCGCTCGTGACACTTACATAGAGATGTTTTAACAATCACATAGCATTAGGCACACTACAAAGCAGTGGCAGAACGTACATGAAGTAGAGTGAGAACTAGCTACGTGTTTTTATCATGAGACAGGTTTGGGCAAAGGGTCAGATGTCGTCTCTAGTTATTATCCAACTAGATACTTGATTATTCTTCAGCAACTAAGGAATAACGTAATGATCGCGTGGTCACGGTATTAATAGAACTATTCGTAAGAGATAACGCGGTTTGCCATGAACTGCCAGAAAAACACTAATTCCGTTAGAAACTATCAACTAAACTTCCGTACCATATCCTGATGACCTACGAAGCTTCGATTTTGATGAACATCAAAATCTGAGAATAGCATTGTAAAATGTGAAGGGAAATTTGGACAAACTAGGCAGAATACAACGACTGGATGACATGACTGGACAACGACTGGATGACTGGATGAAATAGGCTATAAGAAGTAATTTTTAAGGAATACTTCAATATTTCAGCTGAAGAATAAATTCTCTAGCAATTAGAGCCAAATAAAAAATTAAAGCTATTCACAGCCAAATGAAGTAGGCACAGGAGCACCATACCGCAAGTTGAAGACCTCCTCGAAAAGGTACTGGCTTTTCTCCTGCTCCTCGGTAAGGCCGAAGAAGGCCATGAGGTTAAGGTTCCTCTTGGCGCTGAGGAGCATAAGGTCGTCTCGCTTGGCTGGAGACATCACGGACTTGTTGTAGCAGCCCACCAGCAGCAGGTCTGTCAAGTGTGCAATAGTTTAGTAGTTGTTGTTGTTGTAATAGCCCAGCCTGGTAGTAGCAACTAGGTAAGGGAAGGGTGATGAGTCAGTTTTTCAGGGCACAAAGGGGACAGGTAGTTCCACGACCATTATTGGTTCGCTGACCCGCCAGAACCATTTTTCTGACCTGCCAACTAACCTCAAGTCAATTATAGTCTTCCAAGCCTTCCTATCCCCTGCCCTCAGATCGGTCATTCACGCTGCAAAATTCGCGACTCATCACCCTTTTGCCGTTTGCAGCTAATTCACTGCAGCTAATTCACGCTGCATAAAAAATCTTTTACTATCGTAAAAATTATTAGTTTCGCAGCATTAGGCAGTTTAAAAAGTTCAATTAATAAATATTCACTAAAATCCTACAAAACTAAAACATTCAGTAATACAAGTCAACATACTAAAAATTATCACCTTTGCCTTCCTCTATCACCTTTGATAGATCACCTTTGCCTCTTCTATCACCTTTGCCTCTTCTATCTAAAATTATCACCTTTGCCTCTTCTATCTCCTCAAGAGTCAAGACCCCGCTCATATCATCCTCCTTTTCTCCCTCAGGCTTCTCGCCTTTTCCAAATATCTCTTCACACTCTCAAACATAGCCACAGTTGCTCTCTCGTTGCTTCAATCAGAATTACCTCCATCATAGACTGTCGCCATCTCTCATACGCCCAATATTCCATCAACAAGTGCTACACACTTTCCTTCTCATCCCCATCACACATTAAACATTTATCTTCCCTTCTCTCATTCCACCTGTATCGCTGTATGTACGGCCATTCACACCTAGCACCTCTGCTCTCACACAAAACAAAAGGTCCTCACCTCTATTACCATCATACACGCATTCACATTTTGGCATCGCTTTAATCCGATACAGTTTCAAGAGTGTTATTTCCCTCCATTCCTTGCTTCCACACCTTCAGCCCATAGTCTTTCACTTGTTTATTTATTCCTCTTTTTCATCCCACTCTATCCCAATCGCACCCCGTACTGTCACCACCCATTCGTCCTTTGGCCCAGCGGGTCCCTGGCGCACCCATGCTTCATGCATCCCACACTTACGTACATATGCACGAAATTACGTGCCCATTTGCTCACCCTTATGTTCCACATATGCATCTTTCGTGCCCAACCTTCATCGTCTATTCGCTCCAGTCTCACTTTATACCTCAAAACTGCTCTCATTCTTCTTTCCTTAAATGTACTCCATCCCATGTCCCCTCTCAGGGCCTCTACCGCAGTCCGCCTGGGGGCTCCTAGTGCCAATCTCGCCACTCTATTTTGTACCTATTCCAATTTATCCAGCTCACCATCACTATATGCTATCACATCCAATCCATACATAATACTAAGCACTGCCACACTCTTCCACACTTCCCGCAATACTTCATAGTTACTCGCTCTCACTTTTGCTGCACTTCCAAATATACCCAACCATTGATTCGCCTTGGGCCTATTTCTTCAACGCTGACACTTCTATTCTATTCTACTTAAATTCGCGTCCTTTCTTCTCAGACATTCTTCGTGGTCCAGACACATCCATAAGTACTAATACTCATTTGTCCCAACAATCTCATTCCCTCCCAGCATCCACACTCTGCTCATACCCTTAACCGCTCCATTCACAAGTACTTGGCTCTTCACTGCACTGAATCGCACATTGAAATCCCTCCCATACTCAGTCACACAGTCCAGCATACTTTGTAGTTCTACGATATTTTCACTCATAATCACAGCATCATCAGCATGCAGAAGCATTTTTAACATTTCGCCGCCCACACGCACACCAACATCCATTCTCCTCTCCTAGGAGTCTCTTCTGTGTCGAGGTTGAAGAGAAGCGGAAGAAGGATGCATCCTTCACGTACGCCCCTTCTGCTCCTCACCCAGAACGTCTCCCCTTACCAAAGTCTATATTTTCCTCTATAGTATTCACATAAATACTTCTCACGAGCCTTGCATATTTTCCACTCATAACAATTTTACCAGTGTTTGACATAGATGTTCTCTATCAACCCCGGTCATATGCTTTACCGCATGCCCCGAAATTTTTTATAGCAAACTTCATTTCAAGTATCTTCATAATACGTCTCTTCCATTTCTCCGTTCTCTACGAGTGTTTAGAACATAAAAATGAAAAAAAACGTTGCACAAACGTGAATGTCACACAAGTCGCCACCCCACAGATGTTGCCAACCTCCCGTAAAAATTATCTATTTTATTAACAAAACTGAACCACATTTTTCAAGCGCGACCGAACCCGCTTCATAGTTTTCATGTGATAATCAATCTCTTCAAATCGTGCTTCCGGTCAGTATGATATGTTTTTATTGACGGGCAGCGAGTTAAGTGCAGTATCAAGTGAGTGGCAACTCGTGCGTCATTGACGGTAGTAATTCGTATACTTAACACGAAGTTAATTAGCGTTTCAGAATCGTCAACAGACTCCGATAATTTCAACATTGAAATTGTTTTCATCACCAAAAATGAGCGGAGAGTACCAAATGGTGAACACGCTAAAGCTGCGATGAAAGGAGCAATGCAAATAATGTGTATATAAAAGGTACACAGCGCATACCAATTCCACTTTGCAGGTGATTTAAACAAATAAAATATCGAAGCTCAAGTTTCAAACATGATTGCTACTATACAAACATGCTACCCGCATTCTAGGCACAATAAATGACCAGGTGAAGTTTACGCTCTACCATACCTATATGATTTGAGAGGGAGTTTCTAAGCAGCAAATATGCCTGCATTTGAGCTATATTTACGTCTGTACTAGAATTATATTTATGTCTGCAAATGGGATAAATTTATATCTTGGGCTACATTTATGTCTGCACTTAAACTATATTTATGTCAGTAGGTAAACGATTTTAATGTCTTCATTAGAATGTCTGCACTACCGGTAGAGCTATATTTACGTCTGCACTTGGGTCGCATTTATGTCTGCACTTGAGCTACATTTATGTCAGCACTTAAGCTACATTTATGTCTGCACTTGTTAGTAGTTGGAGGATATTAATGCCTTCACTAGAATGCCTTTATCCGTACATGAGCTACCTAAATGTCTGCACTTGAGCTACATTTATGTCAGCACTTAAGCTACATTTATGTCTGCACTTGTTAGTAGTTGGAGGATATTAATGCCTTCACTAGAATGCCTTTATCCGTACATGAGCTACCTAAATGTCTGCACTTGAGCTACATTTATGTCAGCACTTAAGCTACATTTATGTCTGCACTTGTTAGTAGTTGGAGGATATTAATGCCTTCACTAGAATGCCTTTATCCGTACATGAGCTACCTAAATGTCTGCACTTGAGCTACATTTATGTCAGCACTTAAGCTACATTTATGTCTGCACTTGTTAGTAGTTGGAGGATATTAATGCCTTCACTAGAATGCCTTTATCCGTACATGAGCTACCTAAATGTCTGCACTTGAGCTACATTTATGTCAGCACTTAAGCTACATTTATGTCTGCACTTGTTAGTAGTTGGAGGATATTAATGCCTTCACTAGAATGCCTTTATCCGTACATGAGCTACCTAAATGTCTGCACTTGAGCTACATTTATGTCAGCACTTAAGCTACATTTATGTCTGCACTTGTTAGTAGTNAGAGACGCGCGAGTGAGGGAGTCAGAGACGCGCGAGTGAGGGAGTCAGAGACGCGCGAGTGAGGGAGTCAGAGACGTGCGAGTGAGGTAGTCAGAGACGCGTGAGTGAGGGAGTCAGAGACGCGCGAGTGAGGGAGAAAAGAAATCTCTGGATCTTTAAGGAAACCAAATATGTGAAATCTCTTATACAGATGTGTGTTATTGTAAAATTACTTTAGTTGTCACAAATCTTCATTATCAGTGAACTCTCCAACGTGTATCACAATCACATATTTATTGCACGGCAAGCATGGATGACATAACGGCACAAAAAGGGAATATATCCAAACAACTCTTTATCTGAACATTAATATAACTCAGGACACAAAATGTCATTTAACTCTACAAAACCATCGGTTGGGCAACTGAAATTTCTTCGTTTTTCTTAGGAGGGGAGCAACTGAAAATTCTTCGTTTTTAGCGCATTTTCTCATTTATGGAAAAAATGCATTATTGTGCTCGCCCTGTCCGTGTGTCTGTCCGTCTGTCCGTCCGGCCGTCCGTGACCTCAAGTTTTCGTGGACGAGAAAATGCGCTCTCTGTCACTCACTGCAGTGAGTACTGAGTTATATTTTTTTTCTGTTGCCACAAACCTTAGTTGCCTCTCTGCCACCGCAGGCAAGACGAGCGTTCTTCCAGGTGGCACCGCGCTTGACGTGACGATACTCGCTCAGAAAACGGTGAACGGGGTCGCGTAGGAACGTGATGTAGAAATACCTGCAAGAACGTGATGTAGAAATACCTGCGAGAACGTGATGTAGAAATACCTGCAAGAACGTCATGTAGAAATACCTGCAAGAACGTGATGTAGAAATACCTGCGAGAACGTGATGTAGAAATACCTGCAAGAACGTGATGTAGAAATACCTGCAAGAACGTGATGTAGAAATACCTGCAAGAACGTGATGTAGAAATACCTGCAAGAACGTGATGTAGAAATACCTGCAAGAACGTGATGTAGAAATACCTGCAAGAACGTGATGTAGAAATACCTGCAATAACAAATATATATACCTATAACGCGCGAGAAATGATAATGGTATATTGGAATAGCGTGATAACGGAGGCGGGGAAGTCAACTTCCACACAATAAGAAAACCTACGACCATAGATCATTAAGATAACTTTTCATAAGATATGTGTTAAAAAGAAGCAAATCCCATTAATATCATTCCAATCATAAGCTTCCTTGATTTCCGTCCTGATTGCTAAAGTGAGACGTGAATTAGTTGCAAAATATTATCCACACTAACACATACAAGAAACATACTGTATAGTAATAGACGATTCAAAGATTGTATATGCAACGTATTCAAGTTTTCAACGCACAAAATACACAACAGTCGACTAAGAACAATTTAATTTCAGCAGTTTACCTGTGGTACAGGAAAACTTGTTATGCTATTAAATGCGTATGCTTAAATCATTAATGGTAAAAAAAACGAGAAATCAAGAATTACATTGAGTTGAACAATTTAACTACAATTCGAAAGAAATGACTATTTTCAGCGCATTTTCTAATTTATGGAAAAAATGCACTATTGTGCTCGTCATGTCCGTTCGTCTGTCCGTCCGTCCGTGACTTCACGTTTTCGTCGACGAGAAAATGCGCTCTCTGTCACTCACTGCAGTGAGTTATATTTTTCACATTATGAATCGGAATGGTACATGTTAATAGCTACTGACTTGCGCCTGATGTTGGAGGCCTCCATGTAGTTCATGGTGTCATCAACAAGTACTGTCAGTATCATCAGCAAGTACAGTCAGTGTTATATACTTTCACATTATGAATCAAAATGGTACATGTTAATAGCTACTGACTTGCGCCTGATGTTGGAGGCCTCCATGTTGTTCATGGTGTCATCAACACAGGCCATCAGCTCAGTCCAGTCAGCGTGCAGGCCACACTGCCAGCCCGTGCTGTACCGCGAGAACAGCCACGTCTCGTCCGAGTGCGGACCAGGACGCAGGCATGTGCAACGCTTCCGGATTTTGCTGCTCAATGTAAAACACAGCTTAAAGCACTTTTTCATGCTTAAAAAAATATATTAGTACTACTTCATGTCTGTAAATTAAAGTTTTTCTTAGAGAATTTATATGCTTTTTACCACGTTTTTCTTAGCTCGCTTTCGTATCTGTCTGTCTGTCTGTGATGATCAAATCTTGCAATCGATATTTCACCAACTTTCCCGCTAGCTAGCGCTCTGGAACTTTTAGGGAAGCTCAGCTCCCGATGACAATACAATAATCAATAATTTGTTGCACGTTTCCAGACGTATTTATTCAATGAAACGCAATAAATACGGGATGTATTGTAAAGATAAATACGGGAACAACAATGTATCCCCTCGAATACAATTTTCTACAGAACTTCGAAAAGAATTTTCTTACGTGCATTTGCGTGGCCAACTGAAATACTAACGGACTAAAAAGGAGAAAATAAAATACTTAAAAAAAAACTTTTTAAAAACCACGTTTTTCTTGTAGACTGAAAAGTAGAAAATAAATTATGGCTCGGCCCAAAAAACGTGGGTCGGGCTGTACGTTCACCATCAAATTTCCAAAATTCGTGTGTTGTGTGCTTTTCGCTTTAATCATAAATCTGCCCGACACACGTTCTTTGGGGCGAGTCATAATTTATTTTCTACTTTTCAGTCTACAAGAAAAACGTGGTTTTTAAAAAGTTTTTTTTAAGTATTTTATTTATTATTACCACGTTTTTCTTAGCTCGCTTTCGTGTCTGTGATGATCAAATCTTGCAATCGATATTTCACCAACTTTCCCATTAGCTAGCGCTCTGAAACTTTTAGGGAAGCTCAGCTCCCGATAACAATACAATAATCAATAATTTGTTGCACGTTTCCAGGCGTATTTTTACCGAACCTTTCTTTTTACAGCCACGCACCCAGATAAATACGGGAACAACAATGTATCCCCTCGAATACTATTTTCTTCAGAACTTTGAAAAGAATTTTCTTTTGTGCATTTGCGTGGCCAACTGAAATGAAATGAATATTATGTAGGATGGTTGACCTTTGTGCACTAGTTATAAACTCTAAAATAACTCACAAGCAGGGGTTGGGAACCTTTAATGCACGTCATCCTCGAGAGGATATTCGTGTTTAGACTGCGTATATCGATGATACGCTTCGTATCATCGATACCTACATCAAGTCAAGTAAATTGGCTCGCAACAACGTGTTTCGTGTGTAGCAACGGACTAAAAATGAGAAAATAAAATACTTAAAAAACTAAAAAGTAGAAAATAAAATGTATAAAAAAAAATTTTAAAGACCACGTTTTTCATGTGGACTCAAAAGTAGAAAATAATTTTTCGGCAGCTACTGATCTCTGTTTGCTTTCATTCTCTTGGTCCTTTGTATTTCAGTTAAAATATTTTACATCTAAAATGAAAAACGTGGGGCGCATCTTCATTTAGGCATGCCTTAATTTCAATTTTGAATTCAATACGTTTTTCGTTTTAGATGTTGTAAAATATTTTAACTGAAATACAAAAGACCAAGAGAATGAAAGCAAACAGAGATCAGTAGTTGCCGAAAAATTATTTTCTACTTTTGAGTCCACATGAAAAACGTGGTCTTTAAAAATTTTTTTATACATTTTATTTATATATCATCTTAAATGTCACAAGAGGCACGTGCAACGCTTCCTGATTTTGCTGTTCAATGGCAAGCTCAAGTTAAGGAACTTTTTCATGCTTCAAAAAAATATTAGTAGTACTTTGTGTCTGTAAATTATAGAGTTCTTTGAGAGAATTTATATGCTTGCTTCATACATCATCTTAAATGTCACAAGAAATATTAAAAGATAATAGAAATTTATTTTAAACATAGGGTAAATGAGAAGAAGAATAACACACCTGTGACACTGACAGCTTCGCTGTATGTCGAGATCTCTGACCAAATGTTTGCCAAATGAAGTGCCTCCAGTCTTTTGTATGTGCAGGAAGACCATCACGTCATGTCCACTGATGTCAAACTGGAAGTCTTTCGACACCACATCTTCATATGATGGATTGCTGTCTGACCTGTGACAGAATCGCTCATTAGTGATAAAGCTACAAATAAGAACAACACCTTACACAAAAGAGGAGCCATTCAATATTAATTAAACATTGCATAGCTGGTTTACCTAACATCTATTGGTCATGAGTTTTATCTACGGCAAAGGATCATAGACTTAGCTAGGCAAGTAAACAAATATGAAGTTGCTCACCTGTGTGAGTCACTCAGAGGCTTGCCTGGCTGATCTAAACTTAGCAGCAAATTGTCCAATGCAACAAGACTATTTTTTAGTGGTCCAACCCTGCCAAAGATCAGCAACACATAAATACAGACACATTGCATTAATACTCTATAACTTTCAACAGAATTTTAAGACTAAGTCACAACTAAAAATAAGGTTTGAGCAATGGTTTAAGATTGATCAAATGTCATGATATATATATGTATGTATAAGCATACAGTTTAGAGCACTGTAATTCTACTTAATGAGTTAATAAAAAATACAACCTTACAGGAATAATTCTAATTCAGCAATGAAAAATATATAAATACCTAGATAAAACTTGGAAGCTCAATCCCATTTCATTTAGAGTGGTCCATGAATATCAGACAAAATAAGTTTTTATTAATATGCAACACAACTTGAATAAATTATTTTTACAATTCTCAAAAGCACAATTTATGCCCTTTATTAGTTTCATGTTAAAGGGGTCTACTGAACTAATGTACAGTAGTACCGTAGTTCATTATTCCAGCACAAATACTGCCAAAAACTATGAAAAACACAATTCAATAGAGGTTGTTCTCAACTTATGTGACACCAAATTTTCATAATATTTTTGTTACTCACCTTGTATTTGATGCAGTTGAAGAAAAATAGTGACCAGCATAAAGCATGCCTAGTAAGCCAAAAACAATAAGAGATATTAACAGGAGAAGACATTTTTTAACTCTTTTTGACATAAAAGCTGCTTTAGGTGTGTGTAAAATGTGAGGAACTCTTGGGAAAAGCCAATATGAAGACTTGGTGCTTGATGATAACTTGTCTGGAGGATGATTATATGAATACCTAATGTCCAACAAAGGCAGATCCTCTGTTTGACATTCGCTGTCTACAACGGGCATACTTGAAAACAAGACATCTCTGAAAATAAAATAAAACATGAAAACCAGGATAAAAACATTGATGTAGTTATGGAATATCAATATTTAAAATTTATAAAATTATGCACAAATAAATATTTGTGTAGTTAGGCAGAAGTTCTTCATTTATACAGGTTTGATTGAAGACCAGAGCATAATTTTTATTAACATATATCTTATTGTTTTTTTATAAGCCAAACGAAATTTCTTGCAGGTGCTTGGAGATCAAAAAGCAGATTACCAAATGACATTTTACTGGAATGCAATATTTTGAAAATGTCAATATTCATTATCAACAAAAGTAGAGTGCGAGGGATAGGTATGTTTCTTGAAATAAATATTTCAGACTCTTCATAATATATTAATTAATACTTCAAACTAAAACTCATTGAATGGCTATTAATTACTTTATTCCAGCCATAAACTGTACATGGTGGTATAGTATACAATATATTATAAAGGTTACCTAGTAATGACTTGCAGTTCAGAACATCAGTTATCATTGTAACATCACTCTGGTGCTGCAAATAACAATGTACAATGATTTTATACTGGTTTAGTTGTCCCTAATCAAACTCTGTAATTAGAATAAGGATTGGCCTAAGAACCCAACACTGTAGCTTGCTGCTATTCATATTTCACCCTCACTATAAAACATGATTGTTTGTAGCACATAAGCCAAAATCATAGATCCATAGAATTAACACTCACACAACAACCAGCACAGATTTTTAATGGGCAATCAGTAATCATCTTTAGCAATGCTATGCAAAATCAGAGTACACCAAGCTACCACCAGCACTTATATAGGTATGCATAAGGCTGCACTGTTTCTGGAAATTGAATTAGGCTACTTTTGATCTAAACCTTCATAAACTAGTATACCAGTATACCTATAAGACTGGTCAACAGAGAGAATGGTTATGAGATCGTTTTGAGAGGGTTGGAAACCATTTTATGCTGATGATTTTAAAACAGGCTTCGTTTTTTAGCAAAATTATACTCCATACTAAAATCTAGGTGCTCCAGAGCCAGACATGGAATATATCCACCAGTTGAGCTGCAACAAAAGATTTCCTACCATTTTAGGAATTGTGAGACTCCCACTAGACAATTACCTCCTGTTTAATTGTGAATAAAAATGTATCATTGGGCTGCAAGATTCTAAAAGTTTTGAAAATTTTCCACTTTGAGGCACAAAATTTCCAAAATAGGCGCTAAGTTGGAAAATTGCAATTCAGTCCTAAAAGAAATTTTCAACTCAAACTGAAAAATTGGGAAGAAGCCACTCTGGAATTAAATGAAAATTTCTGATTGCTTTAGGTAACTCAATTTCAACTGTCCCTTCAGTCAGACCACTTTCTTTAATAATAATAAACATTTAAAAATTACTTTTTAAAGACAACACTTCAAAAGAATTCAGTGTCTGCAATGTTAAACACGTACAATGAATTTCTAACTTTATCATTATATCCCTTTACGCCCTGGCGTGATGAATTCGTCACACCAGGGACTAGCTACCTTTTCCAACAATTTCACGTTTTCTGTCATTTTTTCAAAAAATTCACAGAAATAAAAAAAGTCTTAGATTTATTTTTTACATATGTGTACCAAGTTTCAAAGTTATCTGTCAGTAAATAACCGAAATAAAATTTCCAATTTCCAATGGCAATGTCCAATTTCTTATTGAAATTCTATTTCGGTTATTTACTAACAGATAACTTTGAAACTTGGTACATATATGTAAAAGATAAATCTAAGACTTTTTTGTTCATAGGAATTTTTCAAAAAAAGTGAAAGAAAACGTTAAATTCTTAGAAAACCGCCAAAAAGGGGGTACTGCAGAAATCTATCTCCTCCTATGATTTTCAAGCTACAACATCGAGACGCATATCATTCGATGCGTAAGGACCATAACTATCGATTGGTCCTTGCTGTTTTTCGAAATTCTAATTTTTGTGGGTGGGGTGGGCATTTTTTGAAAAAAAAATATTTCTCCCCCCACCCTTTTGAATTTCCCCTCCCCTTTTTTCAAAATATTTTCAAAACTTCAACAAAATTGAAAAAAAAAGCTTCGACCAATCTCTAGATCTTTTATTTGCGAATCAAACGGTTTATTACTCATTGCTGTAGCTTAAAAACTCTGGGAGGAAATAGGTTTGCAGTGACAATAAGTGTGAATGTTCAGCAGAGCGCGACAAAGTCCCGAGCGCCTCGAAATAGGCATTCAAGGTGACATGGATGCAAGACTAGACATTACTGGAGCCAAAATTCAGTCAAGGATAGTGGGAACAACTGCATGAGCACCACCCCACACGACAGCAGCCGGGTAACTAAAGATCAGCGTCTTCAGGTTGCATATTTATGTGCCCAACCAGTAATTTTCGCCTATATTAAATGTGAAAGAACTCCCCCACCCCTAACACTTTCACGAACTGTCGTCAAGGTATAAATCAACGTACAGAGATGATTTTGGTCGAAGCGAGACTTAAAACTGAAAAAGTGAATTTTACGATTTTTGTCCCAGAAATTCAGGGCGTAAAGGGATATAGAAAAAAATTAAATTTTAACTTTTTTTATAAAATTAAAAATTATTAAATTTTGTAAAATTATTTATTCTGCCAATTGATTCATGCATTGTTTCCAACTTTATGCAAGTGTGCAAAATTTCAGATCAATTGGACAGGTAGAACTGTGTTAAATATTGATTATAAAATATGTAGGCCTACCTATTAGACAAAATTGTTTTTTTTCATATTAAAATTAAAATTTTTAAATCTTCAAAATTATTTATTCTGTCAATTGATTCAGCCATTATATCTAACTTTATGCAATTATGCAAAATTTCAGATCAATTGAAGAGGTAGAAGTGTGTTAAATATTGATTATATGATGTGTAGGGTAAACACACCATATTCCGACACTTTAAGGATGTAGCAAGAAATGAATGGCTATAAAAAGATTACCATCAACCGGGGCTACTCGGGACAGATTTGATCGTTTTTTTTTTTTTTTTTTTTTTTGCTACATACCTTAGCAGTTGTAACTTTACAAAATATAGTTTTTCACCATTTATTTCAGGAATTTTTCAAAGCAAGTAAATGTAGTATTTTTTGACTTCCTTTATACTACATAGATAGGAAAAATGTTGACGTTTACGCTACATTTTTAGTTTTGCAATATTCCAATTAGTTTCGCTACTATAACAGTTTTACGCCGTGTCGGAGGCCTGTCCCGAGTAGCCCCGCTTGTCCCGAGTAGCCCCGGTTGACGGTACCATATGCGCAACTCAAGTTCTGATTGCTTTATGTCACTCTCAAAACACCACACTATGCACCAGCAATGATGAAATGTCAAACACTGTTGCCATATTTATTTAAAAGCCTTTAGAATTCAAATCTACAAATTGGCTGAATGCTGACGCTATATGTGACTAAATTTGGCATATTGCGAGACTAATTCTGACAGCGCTTCGAAACCATAATTCGTAATTCCGATGCCCAGTGTTGGAATTCCAATGCCCTGTTTGAGCTGTATCGGAATATGACACAGCTGGGAACAAGCTGTGTGTCTAATTCTGAGCTGCAGGGTTGGCAATTTTTTTGATTTTTTAAAAAAATCAAAAAAATCAAAAATCAATGATTTTTTTTTATTTTTTCATGATTTTTTTTATTTATTTGATTTATTTGATTTTTTCAGCTTTTTTGTATTTTTGAGGTGTTATTTTTTATGTTGCAATTAGCCTACTAACAATAACAGTATATGGATCATAATGTCCAATAAACCAATACTAAACATAAACTGAACGATAACCAAACAAACCTCATACGACTTGAAACGAGACTTAAGTTATGAGAAAAGCTAACACTGTATGAAATAAACATGTGCACAATTCAAATATTTTGTATCCATTCGCTGCATTTAATTATTTTATATATAGTCTTATAATTGTAATTGTTTTGTTTCTAGTTTCAAATTCACATATTTAAAGATTGAAATTAAATATTTTAATTAGAATACTCGCATTAGGGTGGAAAATCTTTCTAATTGCCTAAAAGGTCAATACTATGTCAACCTCTCAATATACAGGGTGGATCAGAACCAATTGAGCAGTTTTGAGGTTAAATAATAGAGTAATGCAGGTACAAAAAGAAGAAAGTTTATTTTCCTAGAGGTTAGCATAACATACCATTTTGAATACTTATGTTTTGAAAACAATATCTGGAAGATGGGGGCCATTAGCTGCAACACACTGTTGGAGTTGTTCTCAGAGGAGGGAGTGAACAGTGAATTCCAATTGCTATGCTGCAAAATTTCTTACAGCCCATGATGGAAAACGTTGTTGAAAATGAAGCATTGAGAGACGTGTGGTTTCAGCAGGATGGGGCTACAGCTCACACAGTCCGAATGTCACTCAATGTTTTGAAATGCATGTTTCCCAGAGGTCTGGTGTCTCTGAGGGGTGATTTACACTGGCCTGTGAGGTCACCTGATTTGAGCATTTGCGATTTCTTTCTTTGGGGACATCTAAAAGAGAAGTTCAGAAGTTGCCCTCACACCCTACCACAGCTAAGGGAACGGATTATTGCAGCAAAGGTTATGGCCATACCTTGCCATATGTGTGAACGTGCTGTAGGAAACTTCTGAGAACAACTTCAACAGTGTGATGCAGCTAACAAACCCAATCTTCCTGATATTGTTTTCAAAACATAAGTATTTTAAATGCTATGTTATGCTAATCATGAGGAATATAAACTTTCTTCTCTATGTACCTCCATTACTCTTTTATTTTGCCTTAAAACTGTTCAATCAGTTCTGCCCCACCCTGTATAACCTAGCTAACATATTTAAATTGTATATTATAATCAATATATAACAAATAGTCAAATAGTTAGACTACTTATAGCCTTATAAGAATTAGCTAAGCTGCTAGCTACGTACAATGTACTGCACACTTGATGCATCTGTACCAAAAACATTCCATTTATTGGAACCTAATACACACTAAAGGCAACAAGTTTATATACCAATTTGTCATTCATAGTACATTTATACTAAAGCATGAATAACAATACCTCAATATAAATTAAAGACTGCCACTCAATATTTTTAAATATATGAAAAAATCAAAAAAATCAAAAAAAAAAAGAAAAAATAAAAAAAAATCATGATTTTTTTATAAAAAAATCAAGTGATTTAATCACATGATTTAATAATTTTGATTTAATCATTGCCAACCCTGCTGAGCTGCATCGAAATTAGTTTTTATGTGTCTAAAACCATCTCTTAACTTAATCATCTATTAATTTATTTACCACTTAAAATCAGCAAATACATGTATATGTTAAAGGATTCCTAATATATTCACAGACTTATTTAAAAGTCTCAAACCATAATATTCTTTCTACACAAACAGTTTATCACTATTTGGTACAGCAAGGTCAACTATCAACTTTGACACATGTTTCGATGTTCTCACTGGGTGACATGGACTTTTGCTCTGAGGATCTTAACATTTTCCCGCCAGGCCTAGTGTTTTGCGGAAATATTGCGCGCAATAGTATGACGTCACTATTTAAACCATCTACGCATGCGTGGAACTAAGACAAAGCTTAATATAAAGGAAAAAGTTGAGAAGTGTCAGAATTACCCACGATGTCGGTATAAGGTGCATTTACCAGACAGACAAACAAACAAGAAGTGAAGTTAAGGAGAAGTGTTGTAATAGAAATTAAGAAAAATGGCATATTTGTTATCATGCTTTCCGGAAATAATATATGAAATAATTTTTTCAATCAAAAGAAATTTGGAAAATGCTGCATTGCTGCCAATATTCCAGATTGTCTCCCTGTGTGTTTGAACTCTTGTGGTTTGATTGTGTCATTGTTCACTTGTATGAACAATAAGACAGACAAAATTGGATATATGCCATCAAATGGGGATAATAAGGGACAGGTGGGGTGGATTGGGACTGTAATATGACAGTCCCCTGCCATGGTCTAAAAATGTTATAGGTAGCAGCTAAACAAATTGAAATAGGTACTGCAATTTGCAATTGCAAGACTAAAAATAACTATGTGCTTAACCCATTAAAGCCTATTGGCAACTTTAGTTGCCACCTCAAAAAATGGTTGAATTATTCATAATATAAAGTATATTTCTGTTTTATAGTTCTACACCGCATCATACATGTTCCATGCGATTACTGAACAAGAATTGTTCACCTCGGTTGCTCACCCTTTAGTCAGTTGACCTTTCAACTACAGGCGGTCACTGTGTTTTTGATCAGGCCAATACCGGCCCACAGAAAAGGCTATGTTAAAATAGTTTGAAGTCAATATTTTATAAATATATGCATTGAAATTGTGGATTAGGAGCCTAGTAATCAGGCAAAATTCATAAAAGGCATTAAACATTAACATTAAAGACAATATAAGCTAAATCATATATAGTGGCAACTGAAGTTGCCACTAGGCATTCGTGACATGCAAACTGTATTTTTGCATGAATGTGGAGATAAAAAGCTACCTCATGTTCCACATGTATTATAACAAAATAAGTTAACATCCAGTTGATAGAAAGATATTTTAATGAAGTTTGATTGTGATATTTATAACATACATCTACATATATGCATATGCAAGTGAACTTTAACAGAAGTTTACGATATATTGGTAGACTAGGACGAAAATGACAATGAAGTTTTATTTGCAATTTATCATCCAAGGAAAATATTTACTCATACAGAATCTTACATGGATTCGATGATTTTGATGATAAGGTTGCCTGTAAACCTGATAATTTGCCCAGATATATATTGATGAGTCATGTAGTCAAGATGATAATGAACAAAAGGAAAACCACCTTCAAAGAAGCAAAACTTAATTGTTTATAAATAGAGCGCAAAGATAACGTGACTTTGCCAATACCGCACTTTGGGAAGATCGACATGCTATCCAGTACTCTCTGACTGAGAAGAGTACCTCATTACATGCAATGAATTACTTTTGTACTAACTAATGGATATACCATTTATATGAACAGAGCAAATATTATATGCTCAGCAACAAAATCTGCAGTGTAATGAGATCAGTTTTGCTAGCATGGGAGTATTTCTGCCCATATTGCTTCTCTCTTGATAAATTAAACTGCCTCATAGAATTCTCTACTAGTATGATTTGTTCCACCAACAATTAGAAACTTATCGGATCCAAAATTTACTCCAAAAGATTGGGGTGGTCCCTTTTCTGGGCCACCACCATAGTTAGTGCCTGTGTAGGGACATCGATATTCGTTATTTATTTTATTGTTCATTTTTTCCTCAAATAGTCAGCAGTCTAACAACCATCCGAACTTCTTAGAGATTGACTTTTTCTTACTTCGTAAATTCAGTTACTAGTCATTTCACTGCAGCTTTGTCCGCCAACGTTTGGGGTTCAATCTCTAAGAAGTTCGGATGGTTGTTAGACTGCTGACTATTTGAGGAAAAAATGAACAATAAAATAAATAACGAATATCGATGTCCCTACACCTGAGCTGTAAATGCTTGGAGACACTTCAATACATGTGGTAACAATATTCAGTGGTTGAAATTCATCAGAGATGTAGTTATTGGAACCATAAAGACTCAGCCCAGCCAGGAAGTAAAGCGGTTCTAAATTTGCATCATGTGGACCCGCTTAGAATATTGTCCTGATAACTACAGCAGACTACTGGACAGTGAAAGGAGAAACAAAATATGCAAAATGTCACACAGCAAAGGAAGGACTGTGTGCACATGCAAATTATGCACTATTGCTCATCACCCACGTTGCATGAAAGTTATCCATACAATGTTTATTCTTCTATGCAGCAGTGGTTATTGATGATGTTTACCATTATAAATGTTATTGACCCATTTTCTCATGAATTTATCAATGATTTAAATACTGAATGGATAAATAATTTATCGTTCTGAAATATTTGTTTCATTATTTCAATTTACCTATAGCAAATTTAGTTTTATTGGCCCCTAGTCAATATGATTACCATACATTACATAGAAATTCATATATGTTATCTTACAGCCGAATGGCAACTTTAGTTGCCAGGCCATATTTTAGCATTCATCTGCAATTTTGGTAAAATGAATGTTTTAATATATTAACAATGACTAAATGAAGTATTCAAACTGGAAAAAATATTGAATTATCCCCTAAATAATTCTAGGAGAAACGCGGTGTATTCGGACATTGTGGGTAATTCCGTCACCTCTCTAGTTTTTCCTTTATATTAAGCTTTGTTTTAGTTCCATGCATTCATTGATGGTTGAAATGGTGACGTCATACATTTGCGCGTCGAACTACTGCCAAAACACTAGGTCTTGGCCATCTAGCAGGAAAATATTGAGATCCAAAGAGAGACAATGCACGCTACCCAGTGAGATCATCGAAAAATGTGTCAAATTTGACAGTTGACCTTGCTCTACCAAATGGTGAATAACTGTTTGTATAGGAAGAATATTATGGTTTGAGACTTTCAAATACGTCTGTGAATATATTAGGAATCTTTTAAGTATACTTGTATTCGCTGATTTCAAGTGGTAAATAAATTAATAGATGATTAAGTTGAGAAATGGATTTAGACACATGAAAACTAATTCCGTCATAACTTGAATTGGACACACACAGATCGTTCCAAGCTATGTACAAAAATTAAAATTTGCTTAATTAAAAGCTTAATAGTTGTTAATTAAAAGCATAATTAAATAGTGTTCAATATTCATTAGTGTTCTAATTCAAAGCCATGTTGTATTCCAATACAGCTCACACAGCGAACGGAATTCGAACACGTGGATGACGGCATCACGTATCAGTAGAATTTGAAGCGCGGACGGAATACGCCTCACCACGCGCCAAATATTGCCACACACAGTGTCGGAATATAGAGATTTGGTAGGTTTGCATTCTAAAGGCTTTTAAATAAATATGGCAACATTTTGTGACGTTACATCATTGCTGGCGTGTAGTACGGTGTTTTGCGAGTCACATAAAGCAAACAGAACTCGAGTAACGCATACAGGTATTTTTTATAGTTTTTCATTTCTCGATGCATCCTTAATGTGTCGGAATATACCGCGTTTACTTACCTATGGCTTACCTATGGCTTTAATGGGTTAAACCATAGTGGCAATCGAGAACGCATTTTTTTTAGGGTAAACATCCCATTTCTGAACGGAAATTAAGCCTATGCATTGCAGACTAAATTTATGAACGTGAATGTTAAACAATCATAATACAATTCATTAAAATCAGTTAACAAAAAATCTTAGTTTTTACGCACCAGACACCTCTGAGTGCTCTGACTCATACGCTAGTAGAATCGAGACAGACAACAGTGCATGACTGGAAGCACATGCATCGACAACCACACGCGGTGCCAGTTCAAAACGCACTGCCGGCTGCAGCTGGCAACACGTATATCGACAACACGCATCAAGCTATGATTGGCCGTTCGGACTTCAAGTTCATATTTAGCTTACGTTCTCTCGTTCAGAAAAGAAATAACAGGCTCATTTGTCATAGGAGGAGACATTCGAGTGCTTGCCTATCCGGATTTCCCTTCCGGATTCCGCTTTCAATTTAATTCCTGATTTAGAGCAAATACTGTGTTGAGGGGATTTTCGCGAATGATATATCGATCCGACACTTTGTGAACAAATTTTTAAGATAAACTTACAAGACAAATTTTCATGGCACGTTTTCCACGCGTTATTTTATGAAATTAAAAGCGATCTTTACCAAATTACAAACGAAACTATTCATTCACAATGCCCTCAAGCAAATGAAAGTGATAAATGATCATTTTTTCACTTCTTCCCGCATTAATTAATTTTCATCACTAAGCCTAAAATATCTCCAAAACTAATGAATTTAGCAAATCTTCAAAAAAACGGTGATGTTTAGGACATGATCGTTTTTTTCAATTTCACCTTTGTAGCGCCTTATACGGTTCTAAATTCGCAGTAAGCCTAACATCTATCCTCTTGCACAGGCATTTTGTGTACCTATCCTTAATTAAAGGCGCAATTAAAAAATAATCACGACCTAAACATCAACGTTAGTGAAGACGTGTGCAAAGTTTCATCAAGCTGCATTCATTAGTTTGGGAGATATTTTAGGCTCACTGAAACTTGTAGATCGGGAGCCCGGTCGTGAAAGTGTCTGAGAGGTCTTATATACCAGAATGCATATATATAATTCCCTTAACGCTTGCAGTAGTGTATTTTGAATAAATAGCTTTGTTGTTGGAAAGGTTAAGCTTGGTTTCGATTATAAAAACTTATGTGCATGAAACGTGCTACAAATTTGCTTTTATCGAGCTAGTTAAAATTGAAACAAATTTTGACTGCGCTCGCAAAAAATATTGTCTGTATATAGCTTTTTTCTTAGCTTTATCATGATTGAAATTACTTAGTTATGCTTATTATACCCGCTATGAAAATTCTTTCCAAAAAATTCATCCTGAAATTGTCAACGTGACTGGTCTGACAGAAGTGTGTGGGCCATCCCATAAGCGTGGCATAGCGTAGCCATCTAGACACCACTTTGGCATGATTTTTTTCTCCATTTGTTAGCAATAGATATGAAATTTAATGCAGACATGTAAATACTCATTGAGCAGTATCGATGTTTTTTTATATTCACGTCCTCTTGTCTTCAATTAATACGGCAAAAGAGTGGAACCTAACCTAGCCAAACTTAACCAAAACTGTTTAAATTGGGAGTAGAGGAAATATGAAAAAATATCCATGCCACAAAGCAATTGGCATTGAAAACTGTGTATTTAATTTCATAAATATTGATTACGAATAGAATGAATGGGCCGTGTCAAAACGAGTTGGCAATAGTGCATGCTAACACACAAGCAATATTTTTGATGCTGTCATTTTTATTACCTATATTCAGGAAAATTTTTACAAATAATATCATGTTTGAATAAGCGAACTGATATGACAGTTGCGAATTATTAGAATGCATGATTATGCTGCCGGAGGTTAGTGCTTATGCTGCGATTAATTTCGTACTTTCTTCTACAGCACGGGAAAATAACATTCTAATCCGCGATCACTATGTAACGGCTAATTGCCCGTCTAAATGCATACCACGCACAGTCACGCACTGGCATACATTTTGTAGTAATTTGATATAGACCAGGTATAGACCATTCAACTTTTAATAAGGAGTTATTCCATTCGTTGTGCAAATTTATGTACTAACAGATTACAAGACTTACAGAAGTGGTATTTCCAATGATGAAAACTGAAAAGTGAACGAGTGAAGTGATTAAAAGTGAACGAGTCCAAATAGAGGTTTCCTCAAATCCTAGATTGCCACCATGGGTCATAGTGGCAAACCAGAGGTTTTTAAAATCAGTTCATTTTTTAATTTCCTCATTTACTCAAGATTTGAACCAATTTCATATGTATGATAAAGCTGGTATCCATGAGACTTTTCTGGTCTACTTATAGGACTCAAAAATGAACTTGAGGGAGATTCTAAAAAACTCTCTGCTGTGTCACTATGCCATGGGTTAAATCTGTCAATGCTGTCATACCTACAAAATTTTTTTAATCACTTTTTAAAATTTGCTATATAAAGATTTCATCTAATTTATATCGCTTGTTTGCTTAAATCACAAATTAACTAAGAGGCTCCATCGTCAGTTCGTAGAATCTAGAATCACAAATCAGAAGTCACAAATTAATAGGCCTACATTGAATGCACCGAACAAAATTAAAAACCTAAATTTACAAGTAATAGACAGATTAGACACTAGGTAGACAGAGCAAAAAATAAAAAACTATATATTAACAATTTCAAGGGGATAGGAGCTAGCAGATGAATTCAAACTGGGCCTAAATTTAAAGATGTAGGTACAATGATTCTAAAATGCACAAATCGGAAGTCCCGGAGGTGGAAACTAACACCCCAAAGTCACTGTCAGAAAATAGAAATAGGGACATCACACTGCTTGGCCGCGGCGTGAGCGCGCACAGCCGAATGACGGAATGAGGGGGCGCGATAGCAAGTAGGCTAGCAACTGTAGTGTCCGCCGTGTCCGGTTCTACAACTCTTGCCCTTATGCTCAGAGACCCTAGAATAAAGGGTCTCTGAGCATATCATTCATCTTTTCTTGACAATTCAGATGATTTGCAGCTTTTCGTTTCTGTGAGCTTCGTCCAGCCCGCAGCTCCAGATCCAGGTTCAAGTCACTTGGTGCCAGGTCTGGATTTCATTTTAATGCCGCTCTTAAAAGCCATAGGAAAATCTCCAATGTAAGTTCCAAACAAACAGAAATAAAAAGACATGATTGGCAGTGAGAAACTCAGAAAAATCTCTAGACTATCTGAAAACAGACAAACATCTACATTATACGCCGCACATGCACAACGTAACACAAACACTAACACAAAAGAATTTGTTTGTTTGTTTGATGCTTATTGGAGCTTTGGAGACGCATCCATGTAGCTCCACGTCTGCAGGGGGATTTGGCTGTTCCAGAAGTCCCAGTATCCCACATTTGCACAGGGATTTAGTCCGTGCAGAAGTCCCAGCAACTGTGTGCACTGTCAGTGCACATGAAAAATATCATTAGTATACAGTATCATAAACATTGTATCAATTGATCAACTAGAGCTCACATAATTGGGGTGTAAATTTCAGTATCATATTCAGGGAAATAATTTGCTGAAGCCTGAAGGCAGATCAGGGTACAAATGTGTTTCAAAATAAAGTGACATTTATTTGTTAAGAATTGCTAGCAATTTGCTCTTCTAAAACAAAGGACTACATTAATAGCGCTAAGCTAAATTGCCCAAGTTAGTAGCTAGAGGATGCCCTACCTTGTGCCACATACGAGAACCCAGACTCTAGGTGAGGGTCCAGCCTGGGCGGCTCAACCTGGAGCCTCTTTCAGCCAAAAATGACTATCACAAAATAATTTTTAATGCAAATGTGCAAACAAGACGGATCTCTTATGGGCAGGGCTCAGAAGGAGGCAAGGGAATATTTGTTTATCTGGTGGAGACAAATAGAGGCACCCTTCACACAGGCAGTCATCACAGTATTCAACACAAAAGAATTGAATTTATTGAAACCTGAGGTCATCGCAGTCCGCTCCGTTGATACAGACGTGCTGCAGAACAGTGTCCACTGAAGTCATCCGGCCCACTGGTCAAACTTGGAAATTACCGCAAATGACATTCCCAGTAACATGTCTCTACATTAATACACATGGAAGCTTGATAATTCATTTAAACGCTTCGAATTCAAGTTAATCAAACAGTCCAGTTTGATCAGAAGAAGTTGCACGCTTCCCATAGGAAACCAATGTATACGTTGTTGCTTAGTGAAACAATGAATGCTTCGGCAGAATTCCTGTACTAAAGTCGTTCACTATAATATCGACCGAATAAATAACACAAAAATAATCAATTCATGATTTACCATCATCCCAGAGTTACAGAGATTTGCAAGCAGTATGACCAACAATTTTACTGAATGCTACCTGTATCAAGTTCATAAAATCTATCGAGTCTACTTTTGGAACTATCATAGTACACCCCCCCTAAAACAAACCAATTCGCCCAAGTGCAGTGCAAAAACGAATAAGCCGCACTTACTTTGTGCTAAGACTCTTTTACCGCTTTTGAGTGACAACTACTATGAATGACAACTACCTTGCCAAAAACATTGTAAAACTTCAATTCTCCTCTCAGTTAAGGACATTAACAAATCAAGTTTTGATGTTTGTGATACTACTTTATATATTGAAAAATTTTTACGCAAAATAACTTCAACAGTGAAATTCTACTTTCCTTCATGCGCTAATAATACCGACGACTGTACGGCATATACTCAAAATTACATTAATTTGAACGTGATGACATAAAAAAATGAATGATGTGAACAGAAAATACAAGTTTCATCGGGAAATTACTTCCAAGTAAGTTTTCCGGGTATATTTTTGAAACATTGTGTGACATCATTATATTCAGCATAAAAAGCAAATTTGTATTCTACGTCGCACAAGTCAGTAATGTTAAAAATTTGAGTCCGGTTCACTTAGTCTTAGATGGAATGTTTGTTAGTACGTGAGTAAATTTTTATTCCACTTCTAATTTAGTGACCAGGTTAGATCACTTGCCTACAGAACCCTTTACTATACTACAAGAAAGATATAACCTTAAAAAACCATTTGCATGAACAGTTGCACATTAAAAATACACACAAAAACTCGAAACTTTATCTATCCTATACATCGCACCACTTCTCAAACAAACCTTCGAGTCAAAAGTAAGACAATTAAATATGTCTTTCATTCACATATGTGCGTTGCGTTCATCGGTCATTTGTGAGTAAGTATCATGAGTTACCAGGAGCCCCAAGAGGTCGTTTAAAGAGAAACTTCCTACTTGGTGCTACCGATTTGATGCATTAGCGATAGGTTTCTGGAATTTAGCCAGTTAATTAGGGCCACCTCGCAAAACGGAGGCTCAAACTGATTACTGGTATGATCAATAAGCAACAAGCAGGAAAGGTTCGTTAGATAGTAAGGGTTAGCACGCGTGATTTTCGCTCGGCATATACACACGGAACGCGTGCATCACGAATCACTTATGGGATGTTAAAGTTTTTACTTAGCCACGCTGATCTCAATGTATGTAACATTACCTTACTCGAGACATGAACGTATATAATTGTGTATAGTAGAATTTACAAATGAATCAATCGAAATAGTTAAGAGAGCCTAAATTTCTTGTTAGTTATTCAATATGCATCACCAAAATTAGTAGTAACAACAACTGCTTATGCTATATACTTCAGTAACAGCCTGAAAATTTTTTGACCTAAAAATTTTAACCTAAACAAGCGTGGCTTCCATCCTTTTACCGCGGGACATCAAGAAAAACAGACAGAGAGCCAGTAAATACCTATAACAACCTCAAGATACTTTCACTTCAACATACTATAACAAAATGAACAATCAAAAGTAACGCAATACAACTGAACCAACTTACGGAGCCCCTAAACATGAACATTCATGAGAGGCATGTCAGTAAAATTCAAATTGGGATGCTTGTCGTAATAACCTTTATCGATAAAAACATTTATTTCTATATCATTAAGTCTAACTGATTAAGGCCACACATTTCCAAGTCTTGTTGTTCAAGGCCCACGAATCACTATTCAGGTTCGAAATTATTAATCATAGAAATTTTAGCACAACAAGATCCTGCGAATAAACTTATTTTGAAAAGACGTTAAAAAAACTCGCATACACTTGAGTTACGGAATAATATTTCATGTGCTATCCATAAAATTAGAAACATGGTGCTATCTATGATAGCAGGAGACAAAGAGGGCACAGCTTTGTTTTGTTGAGAAAAAAAAAACATCCACGAATAAAACAAAGAAAGATTGATAAAAAAAAACTAAAAATAGCTAAGAATAAAGTATGCAAATGTAAGATCGATAACATAAGCAACTTGTGAGAAAATTTGAACTAAGAATTAACGCAAACAATATATGAAATCGTCGCAAGAGAACCATAGCATATTTACTGGTTATTCTTGACATAACGGGCACGCTGTTAGGAAACCAGCTACTTAACATCAGTGTAAGAATTCCTATAAACGATCAGTTTAATCATTCCTATACTCAATATAATTTCAAAAAACTATCCGTTTATTAATTCCAGCGTTAACAGAATATAATTGGCTTCGACAGCAGCCACAGTCTGGGAACTGATGACCGAGTGCTAGTAGCCGAACACCTCCAACCACCTATAGCCAACCCAATCATGCGCAATGCGCCTTTTCATCTCCTACTGTCATTTTCATTTCTCCTTCTTCTTTCTGGTCACTCTGCGCCACATCTTGTTCTTTTCCACTCTTTCCTAATGGCACCGCAACAACAACAAAAAAATTCAGCCCAGTTTGACAGAGAGACAACGGCGAGCCAGTGGCTAAATGGTGCTTACGAACAGCAAAAAGAAACATAAACATCTACACATACTGAATACATGCATCCATTCTTTCAGTCTTGATGCTAAAAGATATCTCAACGATAAGGATTAAACACAATCTCACAACAGACGAGAGCGCACGATATATTCGACCACTAAGCAACAGATCAATTCTGCTAGCATTACTAACAAGCAGTAATGTTAACTAAGTTATTAATACGTTTATAAAATTGTGACAATACTGAAAGCTGCCGATAGAAAAGAAATGATCTAATTTTGAAACAACAGTAAGCATATTCATAAAAACTTAACAATAAATGGCCAGGCAGAAGAATATGTGTGTCCTGAAGATCAGAGAGCCTCGGCTTCTATGACGGCGGCGCAGGCGTCAGCGACGGCAGTGATGGCGGTGGTGATCTCGGCGTCAGTGAGGCGGACGTTGACCACGAGGCGGATGGACGGCGGTGGCGGGCAGACCTCCTTAGAGCGTAGCAGAGATGCCACCACCACCGCCACTCCGCGCTGCTCAACCTGTAGGGCACATACGGCTCAGAGCATGCCCATGATGAAACCCTTGCATAAAGTACGATGGCGGTAAACCACTGAATACTCTCTACAATTTACCATTTATGACCAATATTAAAACACAAGTCATTCAAACATAGTGGTACTGTCATAACAATTTTTTTAATATATAAGAAAGAGAAAAATATAGACCATGCTGCTGTTTCATGTACTATCTCAAATTTGTACACTGCAGAAGAGTTTCATGAAGTTTGAAATCCGACCAAAAGAAGATATGATGCAATTTTAGGCCTATCTAAAAGTGCACATTCTCGCCGGATACAGTCCAATCCCAGTACCTACCAAAACTGCAAAATCCTAGCGACTTCCGTCTAATATCTATTCCTAACACGATGCATATTCTGACATAATACAATATCAGTAAAATAGGTACAATAGACATAATAGGTAGACGTGATACGCGAGCAGATTCCTGACCTCCTGGACGATGCGGTGCAAGGCGCTCTCCTGCTGCTTCACCGTCAGCCCCGACGACGGCTTGAACGCCACGTGCTTGATGGGGCTAATCACCGAGCCTGACACACACATCTGCACATAAGGCATGGTGATGCATGAAAAACTCGTGGTGAGGCACAAAAACTCATGGTAAGGCACGGAAAACTCATGGTAAGGCACGGAAAACTCATGGTGAGGCACGGAAAACTCATGGTGAGACCAGCACAACTCGTGGTGAGGCCAGCACAACTCGTGGTGAGGCCAGTACAACTCGTGGTGAGGCCAGCACAACTCGTGGTGAGGCCATGGTGAGACTAGCACAACTCGTGGTGAGGCCAGCACAACTCGTGGCGAGGCCAGCACAACTCGTGGTGCGGAACGAAAGACTCATCATGACACACAAACTGTTGGTACCAAGTGTGTCTCGTTATGACGGTATAGGAGCAGGAAAAAGAACTGTGCGCTTACCTTAGCTGGAAGTGCAACAGCGAGACCAGAGTGCAGCTGTGAAGCACGGTGCTGCAGCGTGGGCACCAAGTCTTTAGCCTCAGCCTCCAATATTTCCAACATCTGCAAGCAATACTTTAGTCAATGACGCAAAAAATTTTCAGCATCTACGCCCATAAACTTTTGACGATGGCGCACTATCACATCTCGTATTTAAATCCTTAAACAAGCAAGATTCAATTTCTTTACTTTGCTCGAAAATGATGCCTCTCCAATAACCAGGAATTTAAAAGCAAAGAAAATACCTACCACAAAAATTCACCATATCTTTATAAGAGAAAACGTTTCGGAGTCCAGCTCCATCGTCAGTTCAAACCACAAAATTCTGTTCAGAAAAAGTTCAGTCCTAGAAACATAAATTACCCCATTTAACTTGAAACGAAAGGAGCAAAAGCTAAAAAAGCTGGTGCTTAAGCCGGTAAATGTCGATTTTCTAAAAACAGAAGTTTGGAAACGGCCATTAGATTTGGTAACTTTGCAATCAACGAAAGACAAGCTATTGTCTGATTCCAGCTCTATGGTGAATTTGATAGACTTATGTTGGAGATTAAGATAGTCAAAGAAAAGGCCCATATGAGAGGGGTGCTTAAAAATCAAAAAAGTATCGTCAACATATCGGTTATAGAAAATTGGCTTAAAATCAAGAGGGCAATTGGCCAACCATGTAGCCTCGTGAAAACACATGAATATATTGGCAAAGGTAGGGCCGAGTGGAAGTCCCATGCCCCAACCGTCAATTTGTCTGTAAAACTTGCCAGCAAATACGAAAATTGAGTTTAGCACAGATAATTCAAGAAGAAATTTGAAAAGCTTGCGGTTAAAACCCATGACAAGGTCATTGACATCTTTAAACAATGAATTGAGACAAATATCGATGGTTGCAGAAAGAGGTATATTAGTAAATAAATTTTCTACATCAAAAGAGGCCATAGTCAATTCGTGAACATTGGTAAAACTCTTCAGGCGGTCTACGAACATATAAGTGTTATCCACAGTATATTGGTTTGTCGTAAGACAGTTCAGAAGCGGAACCAAAAATTTTGCAAGTTTGAAACTAGGGGTATTATAAGCAGCAAAAATTGCGCGAAATTGAAATTTCACACTGAAATCTGGTTTATGAATTTTGGGCAGACCATACAAGATACCCGGGCCAGAGCCAGAAACATGAAGTTGAAAATATGTTTCAGATGACAGTACAGCGGAATCTTTAAGTTTTCGTAGAAGACTGAACTTTAAGTTTAAGTTTCGTTCTAGGACTGAACTTTTTCTGAACAGAATTCTGTGGTTTGAACTGACGATGGAGCTGGACTCCGAAACGTTTTCTCTTATAAAGATATGGTGAATTTTTGTGGTATTTTCTTTGCTTTTAAATTCCTGGTTAACTTGCGATTCAAGCAAACAAGTGATTTTAATACTCTCCAATAACGCTATAACAACCAACCGCAAGTTACCAACAGGCGTAAAATTCATTCATGAACCAGGAAGCTTTGTGTGCTCCGTCGGAATGAGTAAACTTCAGTTATAATCACATGGCAGGCGATGGGGGACAAACCCTTTGCGCATAGTCTTTTTTTGTATCTGTAGGCCCAAGGCAGTGCTATTAAAAATAGTTGATAGAGTGCTACCACGAGTAGCTTCTCAATCGGCTGCGCCAAGACAAAGGACCTAAGCCCCATGGAGATGACTCGTAACCTGCTTGGCAGCGGCGGCAAGGAGGGGCGGCAGGGAGGCACTGAATACGTAGCCCAGGCCGTTGAGGCGCTGGTGCTCCACCACGAATGACGTGCCCGCCGCGAAGCCACCGGTGCTTCCACCGCCGTACTCCAGGCTGCCCATGATCAGGTCCACCTCGCTCATCTGCACAAGCCATCACCAATAATTCATGTTCTGAACCACACAACTATTAATAAAGGTAAGCTGCTGAAAATGAAAGTATCGCAAATCGTCACTAAATACAAATTAGCACATAAGTTATGTGGCAGTAAAAAATAAGTCAGTTGCACTGAATGAAAAAAACCTATCATCCTTCAAACACTAAAAGCAACGATTATTCAGAAAGTGCAGCAATTCTTAAAAAAGCGACGAAGCCAAGTTCCATATGTGATTAATAAATGTCAAGTTAAAACACAAGCCGTAGCAATGGATCCCAAGTACTGCTAGCAGCAGCTACACAAGTCCCCTTAACTCACGGGGATATTGAAGTGGTCGAGGGCGCCGCGGCCGTGGGGACCGAGGGTGCCGAAGGCGCAAGACTCGTCAATGAAGAGGCGCAGTTTGTACTTGTGGCGGAGCTCGACGAGCTCAGGCAGGCGGCAGATGTTGCCCGTGTTCATGTAGAGTCCCTCGACAACGAGAAAGCGGCGGGTCGCATTTGCTTTCTTCGGGTTCTAAAAAACGACCGGAATTAAATATTGTTGAATTGTTGCCGTTTCGAAAACTTGGTTCAACAATGATTGTTCGTTGATGGCAGAAGTTTTTTACTGTACAATCTTATCATTCCACAACGAACCCTCACCATAAAGTTTATAGTAGCTAATCAAAATAGCTAATCAGCTCGAGATAGAGATAAATCATGATGGTACTGAACACTTATAGGTATACTGTTGCCGGGAGGCATCTACCCATATTTTTCACCCAACCATCTGCTCTCTATGTATGAATTATTATTGAATTAATGTTTACTTATTAATTATTGTTGAATGTATGTTTTCTTTCTGTTCTTTTCAGCCTGTAAACTAATTCTATTTATTGCAACTTGGTCAATTATTGTGATAACGATTCGAGGACCATGCAAGTGCAGTTACTGATCCCTAAATTGATGAGTCATTAAGTGGAACTGCCACAAGTTGTTGGTGAGTCTAATTAGGTGTGATCCCTTTAATTGCAAAGATGTTTTGTGAGTGTCCCATAATTTTGCTACCTGCGAATCTGATTAATTAACTTTGTTAGTGCTTCACTTATCATCCAATGTTTATTGCAATTCTTATTTAAACTGTCATTTGCTTGCAATTTATTCTTGAATGCTTTGATTTTGTGTGTTTATCTTGAAAACTTCATAACTTTTACCAATTACTTGAATGGTTTTTCTTGGTTCTAGTTTTAGCTTATCTTTGCAAGTGTTTTACTGATTTCACTCCCAATATTATGTTTGTCTGTTTTGTTTTTCATATTTCTTGCTTGCTGCACGCAACCAGCTTGCCATCAATTAAGAATCTATTTTAAGTATTTATTGCATCAGTTTTAACATTCAAGTTCCCTTCAGGCTTATTATTATTATCTAGTTGGACAGGTTATTGATTTTTGTTCTCTTTATTTTTCAGTTCATCAATGACGGAATATGTGTAACCCTGTCCATGCTCCCTTCCCCTAGCCCTAATCATAACTCCTGAATGCAGTTAAACTTATTCACACATTACATTGTCACCGAATTTTTACTTCAATTTAAGAGATTAAGACACCAGTCTTTCATTCGCCTTTATCAAACTAGATAGAAGGGTTGTTGCCAAATCAAACTCAAAGTAGGTAACACAGTTACCTCACCCGCAACGTGAGACATCCACCCGGCAACAATACTATTCATTAACACTGAATTTTCGTAGATCTCTCGAAATAAATACACCAATGATATATAATCGTATCTAAAGACCTAGTAAATAGTTACCGTCTGCGAACAGAGGAGAAATTTTTCGAGAGAAGCACAAGCATTTTTTTCATCACTATAGGAGGGCAGCTCTAGCCCATTAGGCTGCAGAGCCTTGTTGTCAGTGTAGCCAATTACACTGACTGATACACTGCTATTGATATTTTAATATGCCATCTTGAGTATAATATGCTATCTTAAGTTTAATATGCTATCTAGCATAAGAAAATATTCGACAGTTCCTTTGTTCTACTCAGGGAGCTGAGCTCACACCTTGCAGTCCGAGTAGTCAACTACACTGACAGCTACACTGCTGTTGAATTAAATCTTGCACGAGTAAATATTCAACAGTTGCTGGATTCTGGTCTCGGAGCTGAGCCCCCACCTTGCTGTCAATGATCGCCTGCTGCTCGAGCAGCTGCTGCAGATGCCCTGAGTCGTTGTGACGGAAGTAGACGATGCGCGAGCGCGAGGCCTGCAGGCCACGCTGGATGCAGAAGGATACCGCCTCGTCACTGCCACAACAAAGTCACGTCAGAGGTTATTGGAAATGAAAGGCCTTTGAATGGAAAATCGGAATCATGTCAAATTATCGGCAGTAGAAGGAATTCAAATAAAAACTCGTAAGTCAGGTGGAAGATGCCGGCAGTGAAAAGCCTATTGAATGAAAATTAATGCTCAAGTGGTACTATACACATCAAGTAGTTTCAAAAAGTCCAGCCTAATAACTTATGCTACGTGCAAAATGATTCTACTAGAACTTCGTCAACTCCATGAGGTAGCAATGGTATAACACTGTTGACTATCAGTGCGATTATGAAAAGAAAAATGGGTGAAATGGACAATCTTGAGCCTAAAAATATTATGCAAGGAAATTTCAGTTGAAATTCAAAAACTCACGCGAAGATAACGTCACCACTTTTGGCGTAGGCTGGAATAGCCGAGGCCATGGTAGAGAAGCCATATGAATACAGAACGCAGGACTCACACTGGAAGAACTCGGCAAGTCGCTGCTCCAAGGCAAGATGCACCTCTGCAAGGGACAGATTATCATTATGTGTTCTTAAATTCACTCAGAAATTAACAAACATAAGTGACGGTTGACAGTTATACTTGTAAATTTTAAATTACAAGTAAAAGAAAATACTGAGGTAATGTCATGTCATTTAATTTAGTAGTAAAGTGAGGTGACGAGGAACAGCCATGTTCATCCTCATTAGGAAGATATGTGTCTACATCCGAGCCATCCATCTAGAGTGAATAAATCAAGGTAGGAGATATTGGAAACTGAGAAGGTGAAGTAGACCCTACATTGTTCTTCCATTGCCTCAAAGGTGACACTGCTTCATTGTAGCATTATTGTCTCCTAGCAACCACACCACCGTGTCACTGCCTCATTGTGGCTCACCTGTTGTGCCATAGAAACCTCGAGGGCCACAGGAACCCACACCATACTGGTGGAGGCACTCCAGGGCGGCAGTCTCGATGCCTTCATGCTCACTGAAGCGCAAGTAGTCATGGCTTGCCAGGTTCAGCAGCGGACCACTACCAAGGTCAACGTAGTGGCCCAGCTGGTAAATGGTTAGCAGGTATCAGTTTAGATAGTAGAGTATTGGGCTGTTTCAAAGGCAATGTATATGACACTAGCTTCCTTCTAAACAAAAGCTGTCCTTGCCCTGCTCTCAACACGAGTATGCCAAGAGCTACTCTCAACAGAAGAGTTGCATTTACCTTGCCCTTAACAGTACGTGTGTTAAGGGCTGGGTGTTCAGGGTCAGGCGCAGAGCTAAGCAGCGGTTCAGGCGTCCACTCTGCCAGTAGCTGCTCCTCCTCCTGCATAAAATAATTGGCACATTCATTGTTTAACTCTGCCTACACTTAACCACCCAGTTCAATCATCAAATTCATGTCAAATTCTTAGTATATAAGGAAGCATAATATGGACTTGATAGAATCATGGCACCAATGTTTGTCAATGAGTGAAGGAAATATATTCCAGCCACATTCTAAGCTAAAGAACCAAAATTGGCAGAAACTACCAGTGTTCAATCTAACAAAAAAATAGAAGACTTAGCACTAGCCAAGACCACTCAAGCCCCACAAGAAACCAAACCTACATGTTAATGTACATGCATGTGCAGCCCATGTGCATGAAGTAAGAGGGAGGGATTAGAGAGAGGAAAAGCTGAACAGTTATTAAATAATATGCATTTAAAAATTACTTTTTAAGACAACATTTCTGAAGAGGCCAGTGTCTCTGATGTTACACATGTACAATGAATTTCTAATTTGATTTTTCAGCTAAAAAGTAAGAAAAATTATTTTTCAAACTTTTTTCATATATCACAAAAATTTTTACTTCTTTTAAATTATTTATTCCGCCATTTAATTCACGCACTGTCTCTGACTTTATGCAAGTGTGAGAGACCCAATGGTTTGATGCGATACCCAATGGATTGATGCGAGACCCAATTTATACCTCCTGATGTGAGACCCAATGGTTTGATGCAAGACCCAATGGTTTGATGCAAGACCCAATTCATACCTCCTGATGCGAGACCCAATGGTTTGATGTGAGACCCAATGTATATATAGGATCTGGTTCCTCTGAGCCTCAGTAAGAGGCTGCGTGCCGCCCTCAGCCAGGATATATACCTTGTGATGTGAGACCCAATGGTCTGATGTGAGACCCAATGGTTTGATGCGAGACCCAATGGTTTGATGTGAGACCCAATTTATACCTTCTGATGTGAGACCTAATGGTTGGATGCGAGACCCAATTTATACCTCCTGATGCGAGACCCAATGGTGTGATGTGAGACCCAATTTATACCTTCTTAGTGAGCTTGATAGGGCGAGGCCGTGACTTGGCAGCAACCAGGAGCCAGATGACCCACACCAGCAAGAAGCCTTCAAAAGCCAGGTGGTATGGACCAGCCTGTTCAAAAAATGGATTAATAGTAATTGCTCAATTGTGTAAATAGAAAATACTATTGATTCTTGTTGAAAAAGGTGGTTAGGCATATTTAAATATGAAAGGATATGTGAGATGATATTGAATAAATATTTTCAAGTAAAATGGCTTAAATTAGTGGCAGTGTATCTATTTCATATATAAAATTTATCAAAGAAAAATGTGGAACTAGTAAGATTGTGCTTTATATTCAGGCTGATTAAATTTCAACAGTAGTCAATTTGTACAGCCCAATCTTATAGTATTGATACAACTTAGGCTGATGACCCTGAATTCATTGCTAAAATGATGCCAATTGCCAAAATGCCAAGGTAGCCTTAGGTAGGATCTCTGCTCAGACTCTGCTGATGGCAGATTGCAGTAGCTATGTCACTTTGGAGTTTGAACTTTGAGCAGTGATATGGTACCTATTTCAGTAATAAGTAGAAATGTTGGCTAATTCAAATCTTGAGCAAGAATTGGCAGAACTAGAGAAATTGATCCCAAGCATGGCCCGCAGAGTTACAAACCAGAGATTTTTAGAATCAGTTCATTTTTAAATTCCTCATTTCCAATTTTCGTTTTTTTAACAAAAACCCCTAAAACTCAAAAACGATTCGACATAGAAAAATTTTGTCAATGGCCATCAAAGGCCTAATACTGAGGCTACATAACGCAATAGAAGATATGCAAACTTTTTAGATTTAAAAAGTTTGCATATCTAATAGGTTAAAAAATTAAAAATGTGACCCACAAAAAAGAGCTATTATTTAAAGCCTGTCAGAGTACCCCCTCCAATTTTTTTATACCCGGTCAAAGAAACCCCAAGAGCTGGGGTAACAAAGACATCACTTTTTTTTAAATTACATCAAAACTATGAGAGGCAGGAGCCAGCAATTTATAATAATAATAATAATAATAATAATAGCGGTTTCAGCATTATTAGGCCGTCGGCCTGTCGCCGATTCTTAACATCGCAGAACATTAACAGTATTTTGCGGTCTCAAACTCGCAACTCACTGCTACAATTCTGCTGTGCTTAACCGCCCGGCCTCCTTGCCGATTCTGACCAGAAACTGGTGCACAGAGCTGGGATCAAACCCGCGCCTCTCTGCGCCAATCCTGGTACTCTGAACTTTAACCACTGGGCCACCCTGATTTATGGTGAGTAAAGCTAGAGTATAGACCTGTATTTTGCATGTTTCAATTTAAGTTTAACTTATCTAGTAAAAAAATGGCATCATTTCAAAAAAAAGTGGTCAAGTTACCCCAGTTTACAGTATACAGGATACTTTGCAGTTTGCTGGTCTACTTATATGACTAAAAAATGAACTTGAGGGACAGGGAGAGTCTAAATTAGGGTAAACGCGGTATATTCCGACATCGTAGGTAATTCCGTCACCTCTCCAGCTTTTCCTTTATATTAAGCTTTGTTTTAGTTCCATGCAT